>NW_026851303.1:0-270989 GCF_030913485.1 Colletotrichum godetiae | reverse complement strand
CGCAATTGCAAGGTTACGAATGCGTCAGGATAAAGGCAGAAACCTCTTCAGGGAGGACTGCTTCACCCGGTACGCCGGTGGAAAACCGAGGTGTATCATCTCCAACGATATGGCAAACTGACTTGATATCTCAGCGAGCTGCCTGTCGTCTGAGGTTCGACCAATGAGACGTTTCGCGAGTGACAGATGTTTGCGTTGCGGACTGGCCAAGTCCGTGCCGCCGGAATGGACCATTTACCCTTGGCGATCTGCACGACGGAGCGAGTGAATGCGACTTCCATGGTGCAACTCTAAGATTTCGAGATTGCCGTCCGCATTCGAAGTGAAAGGCATGTAAATGTAGTGCCGAGATCGATTCCGAGGCTTGTCATGGTTGCTGTGGAGTTTGCGATGAGCGAGCGGTGACAACAATGGTTGAGCGTGCGGGCGGATGGTTGGGTACTTAAAGTCTTCCTTTCCTTGCCCTTGCCCCATGACTGACCAATCAAATATCCCGTTGCCGCCGTGCTCAGCCCGTGCCAAACCTGCGCACCTTGCTTATCCAACGGAGTCGCAGCCCAACAGTCGCCTCGGACTCACGAAAATCGCGACTACAGCGCCACCACAACACTCATCATGCCTGGGAAGAAGGAGTTCTCTATGAAATATGCCAAGTTCTCTGTCTGTCGTCTGACGGCTATGAACCCGTCACCTGCCAGAAGAGAGGGGACTTTGCCGATACTGCCCAACGAATCCGGACTAGGTTTGACCATCAGAGCAGTACGCAGCAACACAGCGAGTTGCTCGCGCTGTCAACACGCTTCTAACCGATGGCTGTTTGCCAATGAAATTTTTCACTCCGATCGATTTGTCAGCGTTGAAACGGAGTCGTCAATGTGATTGGGTCTGTTGCGAAGGGCCAGACTCGGATCAGAAACGACTGCGGGACGTCGTGCTGCTGCACAGGCATGGAGTGTGAGCGAAGGGTGTTTGGTGACATTCTTTGGAAACGATATCAGCGGAAACACTTGGAGAGAAATTAGTGCTTTCGCGCGCAAGGCTCGAAACTGGGAGCGCGCTCAAGTCGCGCTATTCGCTGCGCGGGATAAGAGGCTGAGGGAGAGCAAGGTGAACAAACGGCTCTCACAAAAGAAGAGCTGGACGCCTTATGATCAGACTACGGCTGTTGGTATTCTATCACAGGGATGGTTCGAACCGTGGGTGACGAAGAGGTCAAAATCTATATATATTTAACTTCTGCGTAAGGTGTAAAAAGGAGGTTCTAACCGGAGGTTGGGTAGACCGTAGATCTCGTAAGTATGGTCTGTAAGTGGCCCTGCGCGGGCCCCTTGCCTCGAGGTCGAATTGGACTTCCAATCCGACACTGACTATCTCTCTCTTTCATCGCCCAACTACGGCGGTTGGAAGTGTAATTCGATCTCGGGCTCCTTCGCCGAGGCTGCCCCTTTTCCTCCTTCTTCTGCTCCTTGCGGGTTACCCATCCCTCCATCCGTATCGTCGCCCTTCCTTCGCCGACGAAGTGCTCGAGCCCCTTGTTGGGCGTTGCCTTCGTGAAAGCATCCGCCAGATTATCGTCCCCGTTGATCCAACGGATCTCGAGGATCTCGCGGGCTCATACGATTGCCGGAGGGCCATGATGTCTATCATCAGCCTCTTCTCCTTCGTGGTGCCCAGTTTGACGAGGCACTCATACAGCGAGTACGAATCGGTACAGACGATTGTCGGTATCGTGGGGATGTCAAGTCGATCGGTAATCCTCTTCAGCGTCGTTGAGATCGCGTGTGCGATGTCGACGCCGTTAACCATGCCGTAGACCTCTGAGGCGAGTACACTTCGTGTGACCCTTTTGCTCTTCGTCGACGAGTAGTGGATGACATTACCGCGGATCGTGAAGTTCTCCTCTCCCATTGCCTCGTTGGCAAGGATTATCACATATCCCAATTGCGATGTGAGGTCGTCATTATTCGCGAATGAGCCGTCGACGAACACGTAGAGCTTCGCCTCCCTCAGGTCGATGGGTTGGTACACGAGCCCCCTATCGAGGTTCACTTGCTGCCACTGTAGCCGTCGGTTGAGGGCGTCGAAGTCGCGTTCCGTCGGCGAAGTGGCCTGCGCTGCCCTCGCGCAGTCGAAAGTGGCCTCTGGCTGACAGATGCTTGCGATGTAAGCTCCTCGTGCGAGCTCTGCTTTGTACCGCTTCTGGCAGTCGGTTGCCCTTGGGTCGATGAGGGTGATCTTCTCGCCTTGCCCCTTCTGTCGGAAGACGACATTCTCGCCCTCGATCGTGAGGATCCCGCCGTTGAACGCAAGTGGTGTGTCCTCTGTGAGGATCTCTTTTGGCTTGGCGGTAAACTTTGCCTTCTCCAGCTCCTTGTCTCCTTCTCCATGAAGGCCGCATCAGAAAGCCCTAATGTGTCGTCGGTCTGCATTCCGACGATTCCAAATGGATCGTCTGCATGCGCGGAAACTAGGAGGCAAGGATCGTACGTCGATGTAATCATCGAGAGCTTGTCGATGTGGAAATCGTGGTATGTTGCCCACCAGTGAGTGCCTGACTCTGCGAGGCCGTAGAGTGGCTTCAGCACTTCGATAATCGTGTCGTCCGGGTATTTGCTTGCCATCTCCCTTGGTAGGTAAGCCAATATCTTCCTCGTGAGCCTTGTCGCCGATTGGGTGTATGCCTGGGTGATATCACGACTCCAGATCCGGTATCCTCTTTGCCGTAGTGATGCCATCAATGCCATCATTAGTCGTTGGCTGCAGCGCTGAACTGTCGGCGACTGCGTGAGCAGTGCCGCCTTCTCGACGTCGCCGTAGCCTTGTATCACATGCCTTGATTTCTCGTACGGCTGATTTGTCCCCTTTCCTTTGATCTCGCGGACCATTCGCGACTTGAAGATGCGGAGGTTCGCGTGCTTCTCTGGGTCGTAGGTGATGAATCTGTAGACCCCTCGATCGCGCAGTGTGTCGGCTTCGATGAGGTCGGAGCCTTCGTACGGTCGTCCTGCAGTTGTGATTATCCCTTGTTCCCTTAGCTTGACCGCCATCGCGAAGTCTGCTTTCTCCTTGGCCGTGTAGAAGACAGCAGTAGCCTTGGTGTCAGACATGAATTGCCGTTGAGGTGCTTTTCGGGGTCTTCCTCGGCGTCTTGCTTGCGGTGGGGGTACTGGTTCTTCTTCTGCCTCATCGTCTGAGGGTGCTGCGACGATGATCTCGTCGAGGATGGTTTCCTGCCCCTCATCGCTTGGTTGTCCCTCATCGCTTTGTTGAGGTGGTTCCCCTGGCTCTTCTTCTTCTTGTGGGTTGGAAATCACTCCGCTGGGGTCGACGTGGTACGGTCGTACCGCAGTGATCGACACCTCCAGTGGTTGGTCTCGATCTCTCGCGACGACACAAGATCGTTCGTCAATTGAGACTAACTTGTATGGGCCTGTCCATTGCTTTGTGGTTTCCCTCCATACCCGTACCTCCGAATTCAGGGGCATGTCGAGGTTGAGGCTCACGTCGGGCCCATTGCGCGTAGCAATGGCTTCGTTGACTTGCCTTCTAGCATTTGCCTCGCGGAGAGTCTTCATTGCTTTCTCGATTGCTCGCGCCCTCTGGGTCACATCTGGTGACGGCGGTGAGGCCGTCGTCGTTCGTGGGTATGCTCCGAACACAAGCAGCGTCGGAACGAGCCCCTTGGGTCCCATGGTATCATTGCAGCACTTGAGTGCCGTCTGGAGGCACTCTTCGTCCGTTGAACTAGGGCTCTCTTCCTGGATGATCTTGAAAGCTCTTTTCAACTGCTGGTGTGATCTTTCTACCTTGCCAATACTGTGGTGCGCTTCGACAGGGACGACTTTCAGTTGGATGCCGTACGAAGTGGCATTCTCCCTGAATTCCCGCCGACTTGAAGCTGGTGCCGGCATCGGTTCTGATGCCGTCTGGTGGACCTTGGTATGTATCGATCCAACAGCGCTTCAGCGTTGCCCACACGGTCTTGGCTTGTATATCTCGAAGGAATTGGCCTCCTTGGAATGATGTGGCTTCATCGATTATATGGAGTACTGGTCGACTGTTCAAATAGAAGATATCAACGACGATTTCCCAATTGAAGTTGAGGTCGTCGTGTAATTTGAACTTGAATCTGCGCGGGCTCTGGGCGTTCATTTGGCACTGGTGGCACACCATCGTCAATTGCTCTAGAGCCCCTATTTCCACATCGTTCCCTGAATGTTTGAGGAGATTGTATAGTCTCGTCGCCGACGGATGGCCGAATCGTCGATGTAGTCGCTTGAGTTCACTTTCCGTCAAGTAATTGATGGACTTGACGTCTGGTTCAAGCTTCATAAACGCGTGCCCCCATCGTCGATCGACGAGCTCAGAGTGCTTTCCATTGGACATTCTATTCCTTGTGTTGTCAACACAATGCCCAATTTATCCATGTCGTTCAGGCATAGGAGGAATGGTGTATTGACGGGTAGAATGTGGAAAATCATCGTTCCGAATCGTGTATTTACATCCACAGTACCTAAGGCACTTATCTCTTCCCCTGGGCCGAAACTGATCCTCGCAATGCCCGCGTTTGTAGTGTTGAGGGTCACTGGTGAGATCTTTTGGAGTGCGTGGAATTGTCCCTTGCCCCCCGTCGACCATTGTGATGCCCCGGTATCTGGAATAATCCCGTGGAAGGTTTCCGAGCCATACCTTTCGCTGGCATGGAATGCTTGCACTGGATTACCGTAGAACCCTCCTGGTGGGTATAAATTGCGTGCTTGTAAGCCCATCGTTCTCTTTTCCTCCCCAGGCCCTTTGACCTTAGTGCGAGCCATGGCTGCGGTATTAGCATTCGTGTCCCCCGTGCTGCTGAGCGTTGTCGTTGGCTGAGGGACCTTCCCTTGCCAACCATGGAGGAAAGCCTGCTCATTTAGGGCTTGTACCGCTCTCTGTTCGTTCAGCATTGTATATCCTCCTGAGGTTGACGGGGCGAAGAAAGAATGGGTGACATCGTTAACTTCGTCGAAGTCGAGGTCTTGAGTGTACGGGGTAAGATCTTCCTCGCTCTCAGACGACTCGATTGCGTTCGTTGGATGGTCCTCGTAGACCACCAGGAATTGGTTGAATCGATCATGGCCCGTCTTGCCTTGTGTGCCCTTTGCCTTTCTGTATTGGTCGTACGACTTGGCGCGTTCCTCATCAGAGTGGTTGCTTGACCAACAACCCTCCTTTTTGCATATAAAGCACTTCCCTTTCCGCGGTGCTCGGTTGGTGTTGGACCAGCGCCCCCCTGAGGAGTCTGTTCCTCCCCCCTGGCGGTTGCCATACCTTGCCTCTCTTCCTTTGCCATTGTACGTGCGGTCCACCCAGTGCTGTTGGTGAGGGCCTTCGTGAGATTGGAGGTGAGTCTGATTTGGCATCCTGGCTTCGATGTTGAAGCTGGACCTCAGCCTCGAGCACAGCGTCTCGTAGTCCTCAGGCGGTTGATGTAGAGTCATCTTTGCCTCTGGTACCCTCTGTACCGCCGTACATAGATAACCGACCTTTCGCTCATTGGTCCCCTCATTTGGCTGCGTCCTCGCCAGTTTGTCGATCCTGTCGATGAGCTCCTCGAGGATCTCAATTCTCGACTTTCCTTCCATTGTTCTGGCTACAGAGCTAAATGACAATGCCCTCAGCTCCGAGAGGAGCTCGAGGCTCCTATCTTGGGTCTCGAATCGACTTCGGATTGTGTCAACGATGCTGAGAAAGTCGGTTCGATCGATATTACGCACCGCTTGATAGTAGTACTCGGCAGCTTTCCCTGTCAGTATGACATTGACTACCGAATGATATTGGTGTTCTCGGATGCCGACTTTTTCGCAGTAGTCGTAGAACATCGTGAGGGTTTCTTGCAGGACCTCATATCTCCCCCCTGAGTACAATTTCTCTTTTGGAAAGATCTTCTTTAGGTCAGTGAACTGTCTTGTGCTGGCTACCGCTGGATCGTTCTCTTCGCGTGCTTCTCGTGCGGCAGCGTAATTGGGTGGTGTCTGCATTGTCGACCTCGTACTTTGTTGGGTGCTTGGGATCAATCCTCGGATTGGTATTGTCGTTGGGGTCGTCACCGCGATGGGCGGAATCGTCGTCTGACGCGCCTCCGGTGTGATCCCCCTTGTCTGCGCTAGATTGGGCGCCGCGATGTTACCGTTGGTGATCTTCAGCAGAAAGTCCGGTTGGTTCACTCGTCTGCTGAATTCTTCGTACTTTGACACTGCTCTGTCGATCTGATTCTGGTCCCATGGCGTGAAGTCCTCTGCGGCTACTGTCGCTGCGAGTGTCTCGTGGGCCTTTCGCCTTGCCCCTTGGGCTGGCAGAACGCCTCGGCAGTGGAGGAATCTGTTCACCTCCTTGACGACACCGGGATTAGCGCTGGCGAACCATTCATCTTTCCAGTCGCCTAGGTCGTCTACGACTCTGTAGAACAGGGGTTGCCCTTCGAGCCCCTTGCGGGCGTACATCTCCATAATGAAGACTAACGCCGCATCAATTTGCTCGCCATTGGGGTGGTCTGAGTCTCGATATGACCATTTCCCCCAGTACTCCGGATTAATCTCAACCCAATCTTCTGGGATGGGAGTCCTTCCGCGCGTTCTGCGTGCTGACTCGCCCCCTGTCGTCCCTTGGCTTGTGCTTCTGTTTGTAGGGGCCGGCGTGTTTGATCTTGATGGGGATGTGTCAGATCCGCTTGTTGGTCGTGGTAGCAGCGCACTGTCGTCGCTCGCCGTGTTTGTCGGGGTCTGGGAGCTTCCCGCGGCCTCCAACCTCCTTGCGGCGAGCCTCGTCACCATCTGCTCTTGATCTTCTGAATTGGCCGCCATGTTTCTTGTTGACGGTTTTCTCTTCCTGTGGCGTACCCTATCGTATAAGAGAGGTCTTCCGGTGGCCCTCTCTTCGTGTTCTCTCCTCAGACGTCTTCTTGGCTTTCTCCCGTGCCAACTGGGGCAACAGGCTCTTTCTTTGCCTTCGTAGCTCGGCGAGGATGTGTAGTCTGAAGAATTGGGTACCTCACACCCCTTTACGGGGTGAGCGTTGTGATGCTTCTGAATCCCTTCCTTCCTCGTCTCAACTCCGCCTGGCTCTTATTCCTTCGGAACAGCCGAGGGGTGGTGGGTGTAGGTGAGAAGGGGAAGCTTGACCTTGGAATCTCGAAGTCGGTCTTGATGATGGCGATATCGCCGTCGATCCCGGTAGCCTCCTCGGATTCGACCAAGAAATACGCCTGGAGCTACCGGCGGGGTCTGGTTCCTACCTGAACACCCTATTGCCTTGAAAGTTTGTTTCTGTGGTCCTGAGGTGCCTTTTTATATCCTCCAATTGGGCCTGTTTCGTCGTACGGTCGAGATCTGCGGTGGATTTGCCAATCTGGCGAATCTGGTGATTTCGCTTGTTTTCCTCTGTTGGCGTACGGGCCGCCCGTGGATTGTTGAGTAGGACAAATCGCGTGAGGGCGACGTAGGTAGCTTGGTCGCCTTCTCGCGATTCCTTCAATTGCGGTTTGTTTTTGACGTGATGGACGTCGACCTTTCGTGGGCAGTCAAGGGCTGCGATTCCTCTACTTCGTTCCGTCGTAGAGATTCGCGTCTTGTCGCCTGCTTTCCGTCGGGTAGGTAGCACGATTCTCCTGTCGCGTTCCGTTCGAGGAGGTCGTCTCTTCTGCTTGCGAGATGCCTTGCTGATCTGCGATAGTGGGATTTAACCACTGATCAGTGTTGGTATTCCTATCACAGGGATGGTTCGAACCGTGGGTGACGAAGAGGTCAAAATCTATATATATTTAACTTCTGCGTAAGGTGTAAAAAGGAGGTTCTAACCGGAGGTTGGGTAGACCGTAGATCTCGTAAGTATGGTCTGTAAGTGGCCCCTGCGCGGGCCCCTTGCCTCGAGGTCGAATTGGACTTCCAATCCGACAAATACACTCAGCAAAGAGGTCTGGTAAGGTTCTTCATCTGCATGTCCAACCTGCGGTAAGTATTGCCCAACGACGTACCCTATGCCAGCATGCGGGCAAAACATTGGAGAGAGGACAAACTCATTGTGACATGTCGAGACTTCTAAAGAGCGAATCACGACTGTCTGTTGTTGTGGCTGGGTATGGGACTTTCGAATGGGAAATAATTTTCCATGAATGCATCTCTTCTGAGGCACATTAGATTTCGTCGTGGATGCTTATTGGTGATAAAGGCTGGGACATTCAATGGACTAAATCGTTGTCAACCTTTCTCATAAATTGATTAGACCTGTTTCACGAATGCTCTGCTGCTGTCTGAGTGTTGACGGTAAGCCAAATCGAGAGCGTTAGTTGGAAGCCACAGACTGAGACCTGCGTCATCCATAACGTCATCACAGTCTGAGCAAAGAATGAGGTAAGTTGTTTTGATCTCGCAGAAGTTTGCTTTCATATAACGCGCATTGCAATTAAAGTGACATGCACGGATTGATGAAATTCCTCGTCCGAATCTGCGTACTTCAACATGCCTGAAATCGACGTCCTCATTGTCGGGGCAGGCCCCACTGGTCTTACCTTGGCTATCGAGTTAGCCTCGAGAAGAGTCGACTTCCGGATTGTGGAATCAAGGGAAGAAGTATCCGATAAATCAAGAGCGCTCGTTGTGCAGCCCCGGACACAGGAATTGCTCTATCGCTATGGAGATGTCCAGGAACTCATCTCACGGGCACGGCAACCGACTGGCATCGCGACGTGGATCAACCAGAAACCACTTCTCGACATCACGTTTGGCAGCTCCGATGAACTCGCCCGCGAATATGGGACCGACTTCCCGCGGCCTTTGTTGGCATCACAAGCTGAGACGGAACACTTCTTAAGCAAACGCCTGGAGGAGGTTTCGAAGGCCCTGCCTGAACGCGGAACTACGGCACAATCGATCACCCAGGATGAGACCGGTGTTTCGGTGACACTCAAGAGGGGATCAAAAGTCGAAAACTTCCGCTGCAAATATGTTGTTGGCGCAGATGGATCAAACAGCACCGTCCGGGAAGCTGGCACGAACTTCCAGTTCAAAGGCGCAGAATACCCTCAGGAGTTCCTCCTTTGCGACTGTCGCGTCAAGTGGAAGCAGTCGCAGGAAGGCAAGGCGATGTTCATTCTCGGTCAAGGCTCGCTTATTGTCATCCCGCTTGACGACGACGTTATTCGGCTTGCCGGGAGCAGCTGGCTCGGAAAGACAGAAAGAGACCCGACTCTCCAGGACTTCCAAGACCAGCTCGACAAGATGGCGCCAGGCCAAGGGGAGCTCTCCGACCCTATTTGGCTGAGCAAGTTTCACTTGTCCAACCGTGGCGTGAACAGTTATCAAGATGGACGACTTTTCCTGGCAGGAGATTCAGCTCACGTTCATAGCCCTGCCGGTGGCCAGGGCATGAATACTGGCATACAAGACTCGATCAACCTGGGCTGGAAGCTAGCGGAAGTCCTGAACTGTAGGAGGGACCCCAAGTTTCTCGACACATACAACAACGAGAGGTCGCCGGTGGGAAAGACGGTTCTTGCTAGAACTGATCGCATCTTCACAGTCATGACATCGCAGAACTTCGTTGCCACCTTCCTTCGCAACTACTTGGGCCCGATCGTTCAACCTCTAATATTCAAGGACTCGGATCGCTGGAAGATGGCTTACAGATTTTCATCTCAACTCCACATCCGCTACAGGAAGAGCGACATCGTTGCTACTGGAAGCAACTTTAATGGTCCAGTGCGTGGAGGAGATAGAGCCCCGAATGGCACCTTGATAGGTCCGGACGGGCAGGGGAAGCTTCATGATCTCTTCCGCTCTTTGGACTACCAGCTTCTTCTGTTTACTGGACTGGGCGAGAATTTCGCTTCCGAGAAGGAGCTGAATGCTGCTGCTTCTGGCTGTGGACCTATTGGTGTCCACATCATCTCCAGTCAAGAGGATGTGGGGTATTTTGATCAAGGCGGGAGCTTGCACAAGTTGTATGGATTTGACAACCCCGGGTATGTCTACGTTCGTCCAGATGCCTATACGGAACATATTGGCTTGCTTGACAGAATTGATGAGCTTGAAGCATGGATGGCAAAGAATAGGCAAGTGTATGCTTAGACCTGGAAGCCTGAGATGTACGTGACGTTGTCACGATTCCTGGATTCACATGTGTAATTGGACTCTAACGGTAGCCAATTTCCTCGGAAAACTTGACCTTTGACCCATGCATTGACTAAGCAAATTATCAAGTAATTATAAGCCCAGCTGCTAAAGTTGCAAGGCTTGTGCTCGAGACAGACGGGACTGTGGTAACATTTGACCGCGGGAAAGGTGTCACCCTCGGGCAAGTTGAGGTGCCCCTCAGCCCCGCTACCCGCGGCAAAGTCACACATGTTGTTATCAACCCAGATAAATACTGATGTTACTGCAACTTCTGAACGTACATGAAGTGAAACATCGCCGGAGCTTACTTTTATCCTTACGAGCATCATTATCCCTCCAACAATTATTCATCATGGCCTCCGAGAGCACAGCCGCCTTCTGGGCGAAGACCGACAAATATTTGATGTCCACGGGGGTCCCTTACTCTCCCGTTATCATCACCAAGGCCAAGGGCACGAAGCTCTATGATGCTGAAGGTCGTCAAATCTTGGACTTCACGTCTGGTCAAATGAGCTCTCTCCTGGGCCATTCACACCCGGAAATCGTTGAGGTGGTTCAGAGGTATGTCGCTGAGCTCGATCACCTGCTCAGCAATATGATCACTCAGCCTGTCGCCGACCTTGCTGAGAGATTGGGCAAGCTGCTGCCCGCTCCTCTGGAAAAGGTGACCCTCCCATTGCTTGGTCTGTCTGAAGCATGTTGGCTGATATCCGCCCAAAGTCCTTCTTCTTGAATACCGGTTCAGAAACCACAGAAGCTGCCATTAAGATGGCAAAGCTCCACACCGGCAAATTCGAAATTGTCGCCATGTCAGCAAGTTACCACGGCCTGACTTCAGGTTCCGGTTCCGCCACCTACTCCGCCGGCCGAAAGAACGGCGGCCCCGCAATGCCGGGCCAACTCGCGTTCCCGGCACCTTATGCCTACCGCTCCATCTTCCGCACGGCCGACGGCGCCTACGACTGGGAGAAGGAGATGGACTTCGGCTGGTCCATGATTGATAGACAGAGCGTTGGGTCTCTGGCGGCGTTCATTATGGAGCCGATCTTGTCTACGGGTGGCATTCTTGACCTTCCCAAGGGCTATCTCAAGCGTCTTGGCGAGGAGTGCAAGAAGCGCGGCATGTTGCTTATTCTCGATGAGGCGCAGACTGGTGTAGGCCGCACTGGCCAGATGTTCGCTTTCGAGCACGACAACACCGTTCCGGACATTCTATGCTTGTCCAAGACTTTGGGATGCGGTCTGCCTTTAGCGTCTGTCAGCACGACCGCCGCGGTTGCGCAAGGATGCAAAGACGCTGGCTTCCTCTGGCTGACAACGCATCTCAATGATCCCCTCACAGCCGCTGTTGGCAACAAGGTTCTTGAAATTGTGGAACGCGACAACATTTGCCAGCGCGCTACCGACCGCGGAGAACAGCTTCGGGCCGGTCTTCTGAAGCTTCAGGAGAAGTACTGGTGCATCGGCGACGTTCGTGGACGTGGGTTGCTTCAGGGCATCGAGATTATTTCCGATGCCAAGACGAAAGCACCTGGATCAGACCTTGGCCAGGCCGTTTCTGATAGGGCGATGTTCTTGGGACTGTCGTGTAACGTTGTCAATCTGCCGGGAATGGGCGGCGTGTTCCGACTCGCGCCTCCGGTAACTGTGAATGCGGAGGAGATTGAGGAGGGTCTGAGGATATTGGATGAGGCCTTTGGCTATGTCCTAGAGCAACGAGAGAAGAAGATTCCCGTAGTATGAGAGGTTCATTACTGTCGAGAACAATTCAATGAGCTTGCCTGTGCATCCGACCTGTGTCCGCAAGTCACGAGATGACCAGAAAATATCATCCTTGAACAACACATTCGTCAGATTACGTTCAATCCTGAGCCCTTTCGGTCAGTCGAATTGAGTACGAGACTGCGCTATCTAGCTTGTTGAACCAAATCGATGAATTTGCCTTTGAGTGCCTGGATTGCCCTGATTGGGCGTGGTCGTCAGCCGCCGTGCCGGGAAACATTTAGTCAGAGACCCGCAGGGTTCGGAGCCCTGCCTCACGATTCATGAGCCCCCTTTCTCGCTAAGTCCTCATCCATATCCAGCGGCGGACATAGCTCAGTTGGGAGAGCGTCAGACTGAAGTTAACTTCAATCACTTAATCTGAAGGTCGTGTGTTCAATCCACACTGGCCGCAAGGAATATCTTTTGCTCGGCGGTCTGTTATTCAGTGAACTTGCCTTGCTTTTTGAGCTGACTAGCCTCGATCCGTACGAGACTCTGTGAGCTGAGGCCAGAGTATGCACGGTTGAGTTTTGCCCTAAAACTTCTTGATTTGACAGAATGGCAACCCATCACTTCGCCGTTGGCGCAATTGACAACCAGGCTTTCAAAATCATGCCATTATCCAGCAAATACACAGTGGAAAAAATTGTCGGCGCATGATTCGCGATTGAGGCGGTCGCCCCGCTCTTGGTCAGTACTAACTAAGTAGGCACCAAGTACACAAATTAGACGAGTGCCGAATTTATCACTGGGTAATACGTTAAGGCAGTGCGCAAGACGAACGCTTGGTCCGTGAACCGGTGAGTTTCTGTACCGTTCATCTAAACCTCGACATGAGCTTGTACGCCTGCGATTTCATTTGGTCCGGTTTTATGTCGCAGTCGGGCCAGATTCATACTTGTCTGCCCACTTGTTTCTGATTTTCGTGGAGGAAACCCATAGTGTCTGCAGAAATAGTATCCAATGAACGTCTATTTGACTTGGTCCCAGGAAGGCCTACTTAGTAACAAAGCTAGACAACGTCATAGCACTTGCCACTGATACCCGTCCAACCGCCGGATAGTGGCTTCATGACTTTTCATATACGAACTAGATGGCTTCGGAGGGAGAGATATTAGAGATCAGAGCGCGAAAGATTAACAGATCACGCCACCGTACTCTACCATTCTATCGAGAACTTTAGGACCAGATCCTTACCTCCTCGCCACTGTCGGCTACGCTTAGAGCCACCGATATTTCTGAATAGATCATTGGGGCCGACCATGGAATGGGGCAGGCCCGTGATATTTGGGTGGATATGAAGACGCAGCCTAAGTGACTAATTACAGAAAACTTTTCGTCGATAGATTTCCTGCAAGAAGCCAAACGCCGCTCACCTTTCCATCACGCTCAGATCCCGGCTCAAATAAATTTCTTAGATGCTCGTATATGAAGTTAAATGCGGAAAAGCTCGGAGTTTTCCCGGCGCGGTGGGGGTCAGAATGTATTTCAACAGCATCAGAGAAGTCCGAACCCCTCGTTCTCGTATACCAGCTGCAAAACCTAACGTCAAGTTCGGCACTCTGTCATGACCGCGACTTCATCTTCGCACTGCGGTTGTCGGTAGCCGCTCGTAGCTTTGGATCCTAAATAAATGAGCTCTGGAGCAGCTGCGACTTGCCACAATACGTCAGGCCCACATGAGGCGAGTCAAGAAGTGTGTATCAACGACTGGCCCAGATTCGGAACTCAAGAACATAAGCTATTTGAGACATCGCTGCTTATTGTGAATATTGAATGCGCGGAATGATTGCATACTAGATTCCAGTATTTGCGAGGAGTAAAAGGACCTCTAGTCTTGCAGTAATTTGGCGCTTTTCTCGTAACAAGTCCGAAAAATGACTCAGCTAGATGGGCAATCCTAAAGAATGATGAGTGCTAGTTCTTTAACGACTCAAGAAACTCGAGGCAAGCAGACAAACGTGTATAAAGCAGCCACCTTGTATATTCATAGCTACTTACAGCGGCGAATCTTCAGCACATGGCTAGTGCAGAAATCCCTTTCTTCTGGAGCTAATCTATCAGCTGGTCGAATGCATAGTTCACAACGGAGATTGTATCAATTTATAGACCTTGATTCAATCTCTTCATTAAACACCAGCACATTGAGATCATGCGCTGCCTTACTGGAACATCAAAGACGTTCTCGAATTGCATCTAACCTCACACTGGGGAAAGTACCACGCAGACCAGCCGCTACAGGCTAGCCTCGGAGCCACGTCAGCTGCGCTCGCTTACTGACAAACGGTTCGCTTCTGACAACAATGTACTCCGTAATAAATACATTTCATATGCCTGATTGCATTATTGGTCAGTTGGTTCACAACATACTCAGGAGTCAGGAGGTTCTATCCTTGCGGGCGAGAGGCCTCTTCCAATAACTCGAGGCACGTTACGCTTACCTTTACAGCTGCATTTCGTATTGCAAATAGAAGAAAGCATCTCGCCCCCCTTTTGTGTTTTTTATCATGTTCTATATAAATAATAAAACACGTCGACTATGGAACTCAACTCTACTGTTCAACAACAAGCATGACCAATGAGACTCATGAACACTACCTCGTTCGAGCTTCAATCTGGGGAGCAGTCCATATTTCGTGAAGAAGGCTATGCCATTCTGTCACACCGATGGTTGCCGTCAGAAATCAGGTTCAACGAGTCTCGTAATCATGCCGAAGAACTCAAGAATGGCATAGGACCCCTGAACTTACCATTGGACAAGAAACCGAGTCGATCAACTCCATGTTCAAGTGGTACCGCGATGCAAAGCTGTGTATCGTGTACCTTTCGGACGTTGAGTCAAACACCAGCCTTGAGAAGACAGACCCTCAGATATTCAATCGCATCGGCAGGGAATAACCGTCTGAGTGGTTCTGTCGAGGATGGACCTTGCAGGAGATGCTGGCACCACGAGATCTAAACTTTTTTGACGGAACGTGGACTTACATGGGTACACGAGCAGAACTCATGGTCCCATTAGAAAAGGCCAGCGGCGTTTCCAGGAGATACTTGACTGGCTTACAAGACCTTATCAAGGTCTGCATTGCTGCGAAGATGAGTTGGATGGCAGACCGACATACGAGTCGAGAGGAAGACAACGCTTACAGTATGCTCGGCATCTTGAACGTATTCATGACACCCCAGTATGGCGAAGGGCCACGCGCCTTCCAGCGTTTGCAAGAAACGATATTATCCATCCAGGTGATGGACGAGTCTTTGTTCGCCTGAAGAATGCCCGAGCCCACATCTGGGGAGATGTTCAGTAGCACGCATGAGGGTTGGGCACCAGACGAATGGGGCCTCCTTGCCCCCTCACCTACATGGTTCAGAGACTGTGGTACAGTGACCTGTAGCGATGAGCTACCTTCGCGTATTTTCGCTTGGACAGCACAAGGCATCGAGGGAAACTTCATCAGGAGTCTGGACACCCGCAATACCATTCGGATGGGAGTTCTTACAGGTGCTCTTCTCGGATCAATTATTTGCTTGCCTTGTGGAGTCCTGATGGCTCTTCACGGCATTCGCTACTTCGAGAAGAAGTTCTACGGAGACTACGCCTTCGTATTGAACTGCTTCGACACCAATGCCACAGGGGAGGTGACGCCGATTAGCATCTTCCTTCGTGTTTGGCGAAACCTAGCTGAGCGGCAAATGACAACGTCCACCCCTCAAATTCCCGGATATCGGCGAGTTCGATGCACTGAATACGGCACCAACGAAAAGGGCAGTCCTTACAGTTCAAGGCACAAAGCTGTAGTGTACCAGCCAGTGCCACAAATTTCTGATTAGCACCATAATGTTGCCGACTACGACCAAATATCTGGGATAGGCATTTGGAGTTGGAAAAAGTAATTCTGTAATTTCTAAGTACAAGACTTACTGTCGACTTTTAGCTTCTACAGGATCTTTAGCCATCTATGGTCCATATGAGCTTCCAGGGAGGAGGATCAGATTGATATGGCACAGACAAAAATGTATGCGGCGAGATGATATCTTCTTCACACACAGGCGTTTCCTCAGAGGCATGTGAGGGATGACGGCAGTCAGGAGCAGATTAACCACAAATCACAGATTCATCTGGGTCTCTGAGCCCTGACAGCCTGAGTTACAACGCCGGCTCAGAAGTCTGGCAACACCAATAAGGGTCACATGATTTCTCCCACCAAAACCACCCCTACAACTCTCCACTTGATCAACAATACACTATTTTGTGAAGAAAGTATCTCAACTTTTAGAAATATACTATTCAAGGACTTATCTTAGCGAGTACAGAGATACAAATTGTCTTTGATTTCAATAGGAGTTGATATTGTAAGTAGGTGAGGAATGGGAGAAATCCCACGTGACCCTTATTGGTGTTGCCAGACTTTGCTGTGATCAACACCGGTACGCCACAGTGAAGTCACAAGTGCCTTGAGTGAAGTTCAAGTGGATTTGAGCCTCGTGTAGTAAAGTCATGAGACCGATCGGTCTTTGCTACAGTCAGAGTTTCAATTTTCTCACTTGGTTCGGTTTCGAATTACTTCAAGTTTCTTACCATTTGTCCCACCTATGGTACATGTGCCCTCCTATACTATACAAGGCTGTGCTTATTCAAACCTCGACCCTATCAGAAAAAGTGCGGTTAATCAAACGCTTGACTTTATTACTCAATTTGCTCTCGAATCATTTCTCCTCGAGTGACACGCAAGATCCGCGTTTGGTGGACCAGGCATGCCTTGTTTCCCAATTATCACAAAATGCGGCATGGGTTGTTCTGTATCTATCGAAATACCTTCGCATTCATGAATCTCTTCGGCGTTTTTGACCTCGACATCGGGCCTTCAAAGTGTCGGGCAAGTCCGGACTATGCAATCTTTGATAATGCAATCTCACAAGGTCCAGCCGGATGTCTTCAAAGTTGCACCCGTCTTGTGGACATACTATCCTCGCGACATTCTCCTCGTGTTCTTTTTGTTTGTGCTTCCAGAGCCCGGAGCCTGTCTTGTATGTTTTCGTGCAGTTCGGGCCATCACAACGATAGGCTTTCCCATGAGCCTGTCTGTTTCCGGTCAGTCAACTTTGTGGATCTGGGAGGAGCTGGGGAGACGAAACCTGAACTTACGCGTCTTGTGTTACCGATGGAAAATTCTCTTGTTTTGCCTTTGTAGCCGAACGAGTGGAAGCTTCCGTGCTAGAAGTATGGGACCCGGAGGAGCGGTAAAGCCAACGAACGAACTTCACGTGCTCATGACCAGGCTCGATGACTTCAAGTTCCTATTGAGAGGTGTCAGATTGGTATGAGTAGAAATTGTTCGATCCTGAGATTAAATCTTACGCGAGAGATGGCGACCAAGTAGTCTTGAGCATGTTCAAGAGTTGACAGACTGCCCAATATTACAAAGCTCTTGGCGACTGAGAGCAGCGCAAGAAATACCACATTGCCTTTCCCAGAAGTTTTCATCGGATCAAACAAATCCTTTCGTAGTCTCTTCTCGGATTTAGATCTCTCCCTAGCGTATGCTGAGCTTCTGCTGGTAGCGTGAACAGTTTTACCACAGCCTGATAGTCGATAGAAGACATCGCCTGTATCTTGCGAGAAAGCGAGCACGACCAAGAACATTGGGGTATCTCTCAACTTGAATATTGCAGTGTCGCTGTCTCTGTTGAGACACTTGAAGTTGATGATGTTCTGTTTCACTGCAGGGTCATCCGGAATAATAGAGGGGCACTCCTTGGCGGGAGGCGGCGACTGCGGCCGCATATAAGGATTTTCCACGGGCAAGAAGGTCTCAGAGGGAATGTGGCCGACTGACAGACCTGATGAATAGTATCCTGGACTTTTCGGGTCGTTGTTTTGGCCAAGTCTTACTTCAGCGCCATCGAGATCTCCCAACAGATACGAAAATTGACCGAAGTCGAACTCTTCGTTGGTATCATCTGTGATGTTCATAACATCACCCTCCAGCGATGGAACCTCGAATGAATGTTGTTGATCGTAGGCCGAAGATGGTAATGTGTCTGATAGCACCTCTATCCCACGCGAAGTGGATAGAGCTGCATCTCGTATGTCCTTTGATGGGCTGCTCTGCTCAACACCTTTCTGAAAGGGCTGAAAGTTGAGTGTTTGTAGAGGACCATTATTCTCCAACCTTGAACGCTTATCTCTGTGGTGATGCGAATCTTTGTCGTCGTCTTGGCCGCTTCGTTTCCCGATGTCGTCTGTAGTCCGGAGATGCTCTAGAGGCCACATCTTCGAAGCAAATGAAGCGAAGACCTTCCGATCGTCGACATTCGTGATGCAGTCCCCCCAACGCTGTAAACCAGAAAGAATGTCGGTTTTGGCGACCCGACCGCGTTGGAATAGGAGGCCCGAGATGACGTAGGAAACTGCCGTGAACGCGACAACTTCAACGAGAGTATCCGGAATAACGAAGTCGAGCACGTCTCTGTAAGCCAAGATGCCCATTTCTCCCATTGTTTTGGGATTTGCATAAGCCTGCGAAAGTTTCTGTATGTTGGTTGAGGATGCCTCGGAGGCTATGCTCTTGAGCCGTTGGTGCTGGTGTTCCAGGCCTTTTCGTAGACCTCGAAGGCCTGACCACGCCCGCTTGATCTCATTTGTTCGCATCTCCACTTCCGAGACATACTGTGCTTCCATATGTTGGAAATCGGTGGGACTGATGTCGCACGTGTCTTCAAAGAATGCCCCGAAGTGGTCGTTGTTTGTCCAAGATGGCTCGCGTTGAGACTTCTCCTGGACATCTCCCAAACACACTTTCTCAAGATATGTGAGACCTGCAAACATGCCATCAACCTCAGCTAGAGCACGTTGTCTTCTCTCGCTCCCATCAATTGCCATCGCGCTCAGAGGGTGCGGTGCAGTGTCGTCATTAATCCAGGCCTGCACTCGCTCCTCCTGTAAACGTCGAGCTTCGAATTTGGAGGTGTTCGCGGCTCCGGTGCTTGAGGACATCGCGGTGATTTCGGCAGATCAGAGATAGAGCGCAGGACCACGGAATTGCGATTTTCGAAGAGCCAATGAAAGAGCGACTGATGTGAGTTGTCGTTCAAGGTTGGGAATTGGCGATGGAGATAATTACTGCTGTGCTGCTAGAGCCTTTAGTACACAACGAGGAAATGGGGGTGGACAAATCTGGACGTGCTTCGTTCCAACGCGTTTCCTCGAACCCCCCATGCACCGTTGACCGAGTACATACTACGCTGTTTGTCCATTTTTGTTCCTCAACGAATTGGGAGAACGCTAGCAAGCGGCTATTGGCTGCAGTCCAGCCACTGGCGCATCAACCCAAAGCATTGCGCGAATCACCAACGTCTGCTTTGAAATCACGTTTGGCTTTTTTCAACCTAGCAGACCAGGCAATGAAAATAGAGGTGCGATTCAGATTTTTCGTAACAAGGCACAATGCTGAATCATTCCATCATTTATAGACTGATATAGTCATATCCCTCATGCCTTCCCAGCACTGCCGCAAATGTCAATCCACCTCTCTGTCTCCTTCTGTAAGATGTTCATGCCGTCCTCCATTAGTTGCGTCAGTGGCTTGCTGGCGTTCTCCCTGAGATGGACGTTCCAGACCTCCAGAAGCAGCTTGTTGACATTCAGTTTTATGGCGCCGTTATCGATGCATTTCCTCATGATCTCTGGACTGAAGTCGTTTGTGCCATGCAAAGCCATGAGGACACGGCTATTGATTTGCTTGTTGACATTTGTCAAGCGCTGGTAATCGAGTTGAGGGCCCTTGGGGCCGTAGTCTCCGTGTATGTTGCCGATGCTGGGTGCCAAGAGATCAATCTCGGCATCGATGAAGTCTTCGACCTCCTCAGGACTCGTGAATAGAGCTACTGAAGTTAGCGGATGAAGGACATGGGGCCTGCTGGGCTGGTCTCTACTTAGACTTACCTTCCAAGTCGCCAGTGTCTGCAATGCCGTCTTCTCCGCCATTGATGCGTCCACTTTCCGCCTCGACAGCGATGTTATGGTCGTGGCAGACCCTCGTCAAACCCTTGGTCTTGGCGAGATTCTCCTCGTGATCGTAGTGGCTCATGTCAACCATGATTGAGTCAAATGGCAAAGTTCCCGCGATGTCGCGAATTTGCTGCTCATCTTGGGCGTGGTCGAGGTGTAGGGCAAGTGGAACCTTTGCCGATTTGATGGCTGCGGCGACGGCCCACGGTAGAGTTGGGAGCTGCTTCACGGTAAGAGGAAATAAGAGAATCAGCATGGGTGATTTCTTGGCCTCTGCTGCGCGAACAACAGCAGTGAGGTGCTCAATGTTGTAGCTGAAGCAGGTCTTAGTCTCATGTCCTCCTGACTAGGTGTCATGGTAGCTGATGGTACTTACATGACCACGGAGAGAACTCCATACTTGCCCTCAGTCGCAGCTTGGAGAATCTGCAGACTGCGGTTTTGCGACTTGATTTCCGCCCAGGAAGACATTGTAAAGGTTTCGTGGACAATTCCGTGAACTCCAGAAAGAATAGAGGGAGCAGGAGACTGATCACACTCTGGAGATCAAGCTTGAATTGTTGACAATGCCCACCTCTTATCGTCAGACTCAGGTGAGTTGTGTCATTGGAAACTCGGCGGAATGGCCGATGCCCCGCGTTCCATCGCTGAGAACCCCGCGATCAGAGTTTCTGGGGTGGAACTAGGGAGTACGTACCTCGAGGCCGCCCCTCTCGATTTCCGGAGTTGAACTGAGAACACGGCGACTTTCGCTGCAATCTCAAGGCCAGTGATGGAAACCCGGGGCTCTGTTAACAGAAACACACAGAATGTGAGACTTCCATGTACTCTCGAGGAAAGCTCCCGTTGATATGAACTCGCATCTGTCGCAGTTGAGATCACGCTGAGCTAGCTTGGTCGCTGCCTTGAAAACCCCGACAGAAGCCGAGGTGAGCTGAACCCCGATCAACAGTGAGCTGGTGCACTGTTGCGGAATTTCCGTACCGTCAATACCTATCCGCGATCGTCAAGGATATGTAGCGGAGTTTGGCCGGCAGATGGAGAACAATGTTGAATCTCATGCTCCCTTCCATATATCAGACTTCCCTGCTCAGAAGAGATGACCCCGAGCGTTCATTATCCTCACTGTTGATGGTCGCGAAAGCTCGGATACGCGGCACAGCTCACTTCTGGGCCATTTTAGCGGGCGAACCGCCAAGTCCTGAGCTGGCATTCGACTTATCCAACTCCCAAACAGACCGCCTCTGGGTGTGTCATCCAGCCTGGTGTGGACATGGACGGTTCATCTTACAGACCGTATGAGTCTGAGGCTCTCCTGAGACTTCTTAGCATTCTTAATATCTTTGTGTCGCTTTTTCAACATGAGGGAGTGTTCGCCAACGGGCGGTTTTCAGGGCTGAGGCCCCAAAACGTATCTCAGCAAAAACCGCCGTTGCCTGTGGCCTTTATTGTCCAGGTGATGCTCGTAGCTGGCCACGAGGAGTTAGCGTAGGCTGATCCTTCTGCACACCACCCGCGAAACCTCCAATCCGAGGTGATGGTCCTCTGAGGCTCGGTCCGCAGCTTGTCCTCGGGACTAGAGGAAATTGAGGCTGGCGAATGGTCCAGCCTGCCACCGTCAGCAATAACTATGCAGCCTGTCTGCAGGTCATGCAGACTCACAGGGTTTAGGTTGCCTTGGTGGCTGCATAAGCAAACAGGCGTCCGGTATGATGACTGCGCTGTCGACATTCGAAGACAAACGGAATGAGCTTGGCAAGAATCTCAAATTTCCTTATGCAAGACTGTATCCCAGGTCGCTCTTCGCAAAATACTTTCATGTCATTTTCTCGGTAATCCAGAGTGATGAGGCAATATGTCGGAGTACAAGGACTGGACGCGCGAGACTGAGAACGCGGTCCTTGACGAAGTCGCAGCCGCTCAGCGCGACAGCCCCGAGCGTACTGATCCGCCCCAGACAATTCCACCCGGCCAGCCTTCGGAGGACACGCAAGTTGATAGAACCGAATCGCCTCCGCGGCCAAGTAATTCATCGCACTGGGAACCCCGGCCAGGTTTCGCGCACATCGACGGCGATGTTAACGGACGCGGGTACAATGAGACGTTGGTCGACATCGTCTGCGTGCCATGTCCCGGAGCCGACCCGGTCGAGACCTGGGCCCGCGATCCACTGCCAGATGGGTACTTCGGACGGGCCGCCGATGTGCCGCCGACTGCTTTGAAAGAGCTCGCGGGAGCTAGTATTCTGTCGCCGACCATCAACCGGCATCTTCCCAAGGCAACGCATCTTTGGGTGAGACAGGGGATTCGAAAGGAGGTCAGCGAGGCTCGCGTGCTACTTTACCGGCATCGCGAGTTGGTTGAGGGAATCACGTTGGAAGACCTTGCGAACGATTTGATCGAGCAAGTATGGAACACAAGATATGGCAATGTGAGTTCCAACACCGCTTCTTTCGTGGTTTCACGGGGTGACATGGCTTCAGCAACGGTCTCGTCCATTATTCTTCATCGCGCATAGCATTGGCGGCTTAGTCGTTAAGTTGGCTCTTTTGAAAGCAATCAAGAGTGAACTATTCAAGCCATTCATGTATAACTGCCATGGAGTTACCTTTTTCGGTAAGCCTTTTCCCTCATTTCACGACATTGAGATAATTTTTAGATGCTGATATCATCGCAGCAACGCCGCACAAGGGCTCAAGCTATCTGTCAATGAATAACCTTGAGGGCAGTATTCGCCACCTTCTTCGTCTCCAGCGACCACTTCCACGCTCGATATCCAATGATTTGAGATTAGGCCACAAGCCGCTTCTCAAGATGGACGAGGAATTCTCAACTATTGCAAGCGAGCTCAGAATCTGGTCTTTCTATGAGACTATCGACTCCCAGCTTTCGGGCTCTGGGTCAACGAGTCGAGGCTTAGCGAAGGAAGTCCGATTCGGTGCTCCCATTGCTTCCATCAAGTCATCATTACTAGGCGTGAGGCAGGAACGAGTATTTTCTCTGGATAGCGAGCATGCAAACTGCGCATCTTTTGGCGAGGGAAATACAGAGACGATGAACACATATCTGCACGAACTCTCCGCTGCGGTCCAAAAGGCGACGGATCTTAGTTCCCAGTATATACACACGCCGTTGAATCTCAAGAGACACATCAAAGTCGAGATAATCGGCTTCTATGAAGACCCAGACGCAGATATGGAGTCCGCCATTCGTCTGTACTTCACGAAGCTTCATCTACAAGAGTTTCTGGACAAAGGCCCCGAACGGTGCCTGGAAGAGCGATTAAGAAGATCCACACTCCGGCCGCGGTCCGATCCCAATCCGCCTCACCCAAGCCAGGAAGAATCACAGCATAGCTCTCATGGTTTAGGTATCATGGCTGGTTTCCAAGAGCTGGGGCAAAAGATATGGCGAGCTGGCTCAGACACTGGGAGTCGGCCCAAGAGCTCGGATTCAGAAAGCCAGGGCTCGCCCGGCATCGTCGTCACTCGCCCTTCCATGGCTGGGGGCTCTAATTCGATGCCTGTGGACGCTCTTCGTCGAATGCAAAGCCTCAAGGTGCCGGCTTTATCTCCGCCTGGGTTCAATCGGCCATCCAGCCGAGCCAGCAACGCCGACAGCACACGATCAGATCCAACGGAACTAGAGTTATCACCAAGGACGCCAGATCCCGAGCCTTTTGCGGCAGCAGGCATGGAGAAGAGCTATTCGGAGCCACTTTCTAGACGGCAAGATCGATACTCGAGAGCTTCCGCCTTGGAGGACCTGACAGCTGGGTTCTCCAGACCTGATCCGACTGGCAGAAAGTTCATGTGGATTCACACTCCGTTTACTAATCCCTCTTGGGTCAAGGTAGGATCGAGGGCGCAATATGCTCAGAGTCGCGCTAATGAACGTACTGCAGGATGTTTTTGGTGTTCTAGCCAACCCTAACGACCCAAGCTTCGTGAAACTCTTTAATCATGATAACTGGGCATCGAAGCATGTGATTGGAAGGCATTCCCAATCGCAAGCGTCATTCGTCAAACCGGCCTGCAACATGATTCCTCTCAACTCCGGTAAGATAATGAACGACTCGGGAATTACCTTAGTGCAACACAAGCTGATCATGTCAAAAGTCCCCTCACCTCATCCATCACCCAAACTCTCGGGTCGTGTTAGTCCAGCTGGGCCTTCATCAGCGTATCTGTACATGTACCTTCCATTTCTGCATTTCGACACGTACATCGACATTGTCCGCCGACGCAACTTCATCAAACAACGCATGCAGCACGGCAGATCTCGTCCTGTTCCGCGAGACATTGCGCAGCTAGACTCTGCGGAACTTCGAATGATCTGGGAGTACATAGGATATGACCCGCCGCTCAACTATCGCCGGACTCTAGATCAGTTTGCGTATCCTTCCTTGAGAGACACCTGGGCCCGCGATGATGATCAGATGCTTTATAAGCTGACCAAGGACCGCGCTTCCACTGGTGTTGACATGGAACAGCTAGGGCTCCAGAGGAGACAGACCTCAGGGTCGACATGGAGCCCGATGAACAAGCTGACGCCTTCGAGCACGGGGTTGCTGGAGGAAGATGTCAATACGGATGAAGAAGACCAAGATCTCGACGAGGTCATCAAGGATGGCAAGGTTTTGATGGTTGACGAGCTTTGGCTATGGGCCATCGACACCAGTAGGTCGTCCCAGATCGAATTGTTGGGGGAAGCAAGTAGGGAACTGACAAAACATCGTAGAAACCTTGACCACATTCTTCAATAGAAGGGAGTCAAAGCCTAAGGAGGGACCCCTGTTCCAGCAGGCAGATCTCAGAAATAGCGTATACAATGAGCTAAACGGCGATCTCACAGGCCGTTGTGAGAATGCACTGGACCTTGCAGCCTTCATTGTACTCCACGCAGTCACCGTTCTACTTGACCGGGCTTCGCATCCAGACCTCGAGATCTTCAGGATCTTTGAAGAGGCAATCAGCATGCTCGTAAGTTACCTTTGGTCTATATTCAAGATCTCTAGCCCTGAGACTAACGGGTAAAGACTGAGCGTATGACTTCCTCCTTGAAGCACTTCCGCATGCAGACGTTCAAAGATGTGGGCTTCGATTCGGACTCGGACAGCAACCGGCCGGAATCCATCAAGAGGCGCCACAAGCGGGAGCTCGAAGAAGCCGAGCGAGAGAACCGCGAGAACACGTCAGCGCTGATGGAACTCAGGGATCTAGAGGATGAGCTCAAGTCTCTCGAAAGGCTATTTGAAACCCAGGATGGTGTAGTTCGAAACATGAAGTCTATTTTTGAGGGAGAAGACCTCAAAAGTGTGACAAAGAACGGACAGATGTACCTGGAAGAAGCGTTAGCCAAGCTCGATGAGTATAAGAGTCAGACGCTTGAGATGATGAAAAGAGTTGACACGACGAGAAATGATGTGAGTGCTTTTCTGTTCAAGCCTACACCCTTGGCTCCAGAATGTCTACTAACGAATTACAGTACGAGAAACTTCTGGAAATGGTCCAACGCAAGGCTCAAGTCGACGAAGTTCGATGGTCTCGACTTCAAACCGAGCTGGCCTCCTCGCAAAATCTCTCCGTCATGATCTTCACCACATTTACCGTCATTTTCCTCCCTTTGTCCTTCTTCACGAGCCTATTCGGTATGAACACAGTCGAATGGAGCGAACAACTCCCGACCATCGGCTTCGTTGGCGCTGTCTCACTACCCCTATCCGTTTTCATAATTGCAGCAGCACTCATCGCGGCGTTCAGCAGTCGTGTACAAGGAATCGTTCGAATGGGGTATAAGAGTGGTAAGAAAGTTGTACTATTCATAGCATCTGGCATCAAGAAGGTTGTGCCACGAAAGAAGAGGGAGAAGAGACGTGTCAATAAGTTGGAACGGGAAGAGAGACGCACGAAGAGGAAAGATGGCGGATATGACTTCTGGGAGAATGTGAGGATGGAGAGAGCAAGCGTGTATCGGATTCCGGATGTTAATCGCAACAAAACGGAAGCATGATACCAACTAGCTTTCAGGGACAATCGTTCAATCAATCATGTTGCTTATAATTATTTACAAGAACGTTCAAGAGCGTATAGCGCTGTTGCTTCCAAGTTTTGGGGCCAGTGATAGCAACATACTTCATCAGGTTAACGCGGGCAGCCCAGCAATGGACCTCCAACTTTGGGTACGCAGTAACCCGGAGTCACCGTCCCACCCGTGAATGTGCTTGCAGCATTCTTTTTCGAGGGTCCAAAGGTCGCCTTATTCGTCGCCTGAACGTTCGACTTGGCCTCGGCGCACTTCAAGTTGAGATCGCTGCATTTATTCTCCCCAAGCTGGCACGATGGGACACAACCGCACGCGATACTTCCTTGCGAGTTATTTCCACAGGAGACCGGGATGTTAAACATCGGTGTCCCGCCATTGGGACATTTCGAAATCGCTTGCGGACTGGTGTCGCACAGCTGAAACGTTACCATTTTCGTTGAAAAGCCCTGCGCTGCCGGGAGTCCGTTGGCAGTCTCCGGATCGTAGTCGACTGTGTACTCAATCGCCGTCTTGAGTGTGGACAGCGGAACTGGAGTGGCCTTTGGCGGCGCTTTCGGTACCGCGCCGTTGCGGGCGGTGTACCCCGTCGAGCCCTCCACGCACATGCTGTCATCTTCAAAGGCAGCGCGGGCAACGTCTCGCCATAGAACAGTCATGTTATTCACGTTGTCGAGGGTGTAGTACAAGCGGCAGTCGGCCGCAGAGTAGCGGAACTGGAGCGGGGTGGAGACGTCGTCCGCGCGGAGCTGGTCCCGGAGATTGAAAGCCGCGTAGCTGACGTACATGCCTGACTCACGGACGTCGGGTAGCCTGGCTGCGGCAGTCTCGCTCTTGTCCCGGGCAAGGGCGAAGTCGTTGTCAAGGAAGTTGCCAGAGTAGATGCGGGCTCCGCGAGTACCGCCCGCCGCTTGCATTGGGCCGGGCTTGGGGGAACCGCCTACGACGATGGTGCGGGCTTTGCCTTGGGTGGTGGCCAGCTCGAGGAAGAGAGCACAAGCGGATGAGCAGGCACCATCGGTGAGCTGGGAGGCATGTCAGTCTAAAGTTTCTACAGCTCATGAGCTAAACGGTTGATTCGACTTACAATGACGATGTTTTCCGGCTTGAACGGTGGAGACTTGCCAACGTCTTCGTTGTCGATGTAGCGGTTCATCAGCCAACCATCAAAAGCGGCCTGGTGAAAATACGGGTTGGATAGGTCATAGCGTTCCTGGAGAATATGTGAGCTGAGAGCCATCCGGAATGTAATCGTTACGGGCCACACTCACCACTAAGCTGAAGTCGTCGTCATTGTATTTTCGCGGACCCTGATACTCCTCCCATGAGGTAAAGTTCTCGTTCGTCTCAGCATTCAACCGAGATGTAATAACCCATTCATTTGCCACCAATTCGACTTTCGCTTCAAATTCTGTCGAGTTACTGGTCGGAAGCCCCTCCCAGTAGTTTGTCGTAGCAGAACCCAGAACATTTGCCATGTCAAAGCTACGTCTGCGGCTTCCGGCGAAGGGATCGATGCCGGGGAACAGGTCCCGCAGCAAGAGAAGTGCAAGGCCTGTTGTCCCACCATAGTTGTTTGTGAGATCGATTACGAGCTTAGAAAGGCTCCGGTTCTGAGCCCCTTCAAGAAATGTATCGATGGCCAAGCTGAAGTTGCCGATGTCCCATCCGTACTGGTCAAAGTGTGGAATGCTGAGCACGCCGGTGGAGATGTCGTCGTAGAAGTACCCTGTCACGACACCACCGTTTCCAGTCGCGTCCAGGTTATTCTGTACAACGTCCGGGTTGGCCGGGAATGCTTTCAGACTCTCATTGTAGAAGCTCCGGCGTTGTTGCTGCGGCTCTATGTCAATGATGACGCCTGACTGGTCGCCACCTCCAAACGCCGGCGGCAGCGGAACTTCACCATAGGATGCTGGCAGCAGTCCGAGGACGAAGTAGTTGTAGAAGTCGCCGCCGGTCTTCAGGGGACCGGTGAAATCGGGGTTGTTGTAAATTGCTACCCAGTAGGTCTCTTCGACGGCGTTTACGGTCAGGCTGGGATCTTCGTAGGTGAAGTTAAGCCCGTCTCCAGGGTAGAAGGTACCGCTGCCGGCGAAGATGTTCAGCGCTCCCATTATATCCTGTACGGGGTTGCCCATGATCTGATTCCAGTCGGCATGGGGTTCGAGCATGCCAACTGAGTTCAGCGCAGCATAGCGGGTTAAGAAATCGACAATCGGTTCGTCATTAATGTGAGAAATGGCGGAGATCTTTGTTCCATTGTCCCGGTAATCGCGAACATGAGCTTGATATTGAAGTCAGCGAAAGTCACACATAGTCTCTGACTGCACGGAGTCACTTACATTCGAAGTATATTTTGGGGGTCTCCTTGCCGTCGATTGATGCAGTAACGAGGGACCAAGGGCTCGAAAATGAGAAGGCTGAAAGAATTCCCGCAGCAAGATCAACGTGAGCGTCATGGACTGAATAGACCAGAAGCTGCAGATCGGCTTCAAATTCGTATTGGTTCTTGTAGGCACCTGAAGTTACGTTCGCCTTCAAAAGCTCCAAGCCTTGGTTGAGGTCACACGCAGGTTGTTGATAGCCTTCAGGAGGATTCTTGAGATATGCCAGTGTGCTTTGAAACTGCATAGTCTCGTTGTAGTACTCGATGAAGCGGAGTGCCACGGCGTCGTTGAAAGGAACGCTGGTCAAGCATTCGTATACGTCTGAGGCCCAGAAAATTCGATATCCTGAAATATCGTCAGCATGAGAGGATAGCCTTCACTATAAGTTTTAATATTACCTTCATTCACACCGTCGATGATGTCGCCACAAATCGATTGCGGCGGAACAGACGTGTCAGCCGCATCTTGTCGTCGAGGCAAACTCTTTGGAGCTTCAGATGGGCGAGCAAGCACTGCACCTAAGCAGTGGCTCAGCAGCAATAAAGGGAGGTTGAACAACATTTTGACTTAGTTTCAACCAGACGACGGTCGACTTGACTAGAAAGAAGCTATCAAACACAAACTTCAAGAATAGCAACCGAAGCCGACCGGCTAGACTCTTCTTATTAATCTCATTCCATCCATGAGGCAAAAAGCAAAGTCTACACCTACGGGCGCCATTTCCTATCTAAGATTAGACATTCGGCCCCCATGACCCTGCTAGGCAATCGTAAATCCAGAGCCTGGAGACCAGACTGCTGGGCTGCATCGTGGCTGCATATTGTGTGGCCCGATGTAACCAATGTGCCTCCAATGTGGATTCAAAGACTTGGCCCGTCATTGACGAGCATTTAAGGCTGCGACAAGCCAGGCAACATCATTTCTCAACGTGAGACGTGTAACAACCATGAACTTATGATGATGCCAGCGGGCCGCAGAACAGTGATCCAGAACAGACTTTTTCCGATGGAATTATTCCCTTTATCGATCCAAAGCACCTTTAATTACGGCGTGAATTCTCTGTATCTGAAGACAAGCTTGCGAAGCGTACATATAAAATCGAACAGTATCATGCGTCAACGGCTTGTGGCTGCGGCCCGTTGTTGTAGTTTGAGTGGGACCTGCTTCTAGGGCTAGGCTGCTCGTCAGACGATTACCTTTTTCAATAAGACATGTGGCTTGTTTGGGTCCCGTAGGATTCACGGCTGAGATGTAAGTCAGCACTTAAGCATATTGGTTTGATTAGTTAGGCAAGCAAGGGAAGGTGATTTTGCGTGAGATTCAGCAACTTGGTGAGGCGCAGCCCCTGCAGCCGCATGAATAGCTTGATTTCCCCCTCCACGACCCTGGTAACATCAACACACGCGATTTTTACGAGCCCCCGGGAACGGTAAGGTGATACGCCTGCTGATAGAGCCTTTCCAGGCAGCCACCAAATCTCTGCACCCGTTTCTTGGTGACACAAGCCGCTTGTGGACCCGGCAGTGGGTGTGATGGTTCTGCTTACCACGTGCATACTCGAGCATGGCGTTCTTCTACAGGTGGAAGTGATTGACTTTCTTGAACGGGTGGCCCATCTGCGACTCTTGCTAATCCGATATTTTTTTCCCCGTTAAGGAGCCCTATCCGTGGTGTCCGGTGGCACGGTGAACGAAAGAAACTTATCCAACGTTTCTTGAATGTCGGAAGTCCGCCAGCCACGTTTAATATTTGAACTTTGCTACTCTGTTGGGGCCAAGCTACAGACGTTGCGCCGTTTCGACCCTGAGTCTTTCCAATCCCAAAACGGAGACCCCAAAACATGGACACCGTTGAAGAAGAAGAAGCGCACCATCCCGCGGTGAGGGAACTGTTCGAGAGTCGGTCAGAAATGCACCCCGCATTGAGCGAGTCGCACGAACCGGGCGCACATATCTGGCAGCCATTGTGGGACTGGGTGTTCATGAACGACATCTTTCAATGCTGGCAACGGGATGACAACAAGTGGATGCTGCGCTGCGTCGGTAGACCAGGGTCAGGCAAGGTGCGTACAAGTCGTTTTGGTTTTACCTTTTCCCTGGCATTTTCCTTTGCGTTTCTTTCCTTTGTTTTGCAGGTTGCAGTTTGCAGTTTGCATGAGGGTCACGGGCCTCGAGATCGTCCCATGGGTTGATCGGATGCCAAGACGCTGGTTGGCGATGCATCACGCTGATAGAATTTATGCGCTGATTACCTACTTACTGACTTACAACTCATGCCATTTCAGACGACCTTGTCCGCGTTGGCGACTAAGAGGCTGAGAGAACAATACCATGGGGAGAGGGAAGCCGTCGCCTCAGTCTTTGTGCGGACGGACGTGGCCTCGGGCGGTACCGCCTTTGTGGAAGACGTTCTGACGAGTATATTCCACCAACTGTGCGTCAACCACACAGAGGTCGACGAGGACGAAGCGTACGTCGCAAAGTATCGACTTTACCTCGACGCTAGGAAGCACGGCCATCGCGACATCTTCCGGATTAAGCTTATGCGAGAGGCGCTGCAGTCACGACTTGGCATGCTCGATCACGCGTTCCTTGTCGTCGACGACTTTGACAGATGTAGTCCGGCCGTCGACCTGTTCCTTGAGAATGAGCTGGCCATCTTGGCGAACGACTCAAAGCTCAAGGTGCTCATCACCTCCCGCGTCTCATGTCTGAAGACGATACCTACTTGGCAGTATTGCGACTCTTGCGAAGATAAGGCGACGAAGTTCCTTCATGTCTATTGGCGATGTGAGAATTGCAAAACGAGAAAGGTGAAACTGGATTCACACATCCTCTGCCAAGAATGCAGAGACAATGGCAAGGCATGCATCAACTGGTGAGTTTACCATGGCCGTGCCAAACTAAACACTGTCTTTGCATACTTCACCCATTGTTATGTTGCTTTTTCACTTCATGAAATGAACCTTTTTCCATTGCGGGAAGACATGCGGGTCTTGTCGAACCAAGTTGGAGTTGAGACTCTCGAGTCGAATAAGGCTGACATCCGAGGCGAATGCGAAGCGGGGACGCCGCAGACTTCGTCCAACCTTTTGATCATATTGAGCTTGAAGTCGACTCCGATTCCGCCATGGAATCGGCCGCACGATTCATCGATTGGGACCTGGAAACGGAGCACGGAGACCTTGGCCTGGGCAGTCGCAGCAACAGCAGCCGGGAGAACAACGCAGACGAGCTACCACCACTCTCCGCCTTTGGCAGACGGCTGGTTGACCCCCGAAACCATGAAGCCTTTGCCGACCTGCGAGACCAAATTAAAAATCAGGCCCGCGGCAACATCAGTCTCGCTCGTCTGCGACTGGACGGCCTGCACAAAACCCAATCCCTCGACTCCGTTGCCGTCCAGGCAGATAAACTGCCTGCGAATATCGTCTCGTTCTTTGACGCCGGCATTCGACGCATCGAGGAGCAACCGCCTGGACAACGAGACCTCGGCTTGAAGGCGATTGCCGCCGTCGCGCATTATGATTTTCTGGAAGGTGGTGTAGCGTATGAGATTGTTGAGAAAGTCCTTCATCGACCTGCCAAGGCCTCCGCTCGAGCTTCCGCCAAGAGAGCAAATTCAACTCCGACGGTATCATCGCCAGTGAGGTCTAACAAGACTTTGACGGCAACCAAGAGGCCAGAAGCAACAACGTGGGTTCATGTGCCTCATCGCAGCCTCGAAGAGATGCTGCATGCAACGCGTGGGTTCCTGGAGTTCGGCAACCAGGATCACCGGCCGCTGCGGGCCTATTGTGAGGCCTTCCACACGTACGCGCAGGAAGACTACAATGAGTCGCTCGTATGGGCGCACGCGCAGCTCGACTTTGAAGGAGAGGGCTTAGCGGAGTTCGGCAAGAAAGGGATAAGGCGCTCGCGGACGGGCGTCGCGCATTTTGTGGAGAAGAGGGACCAAGCGATGACGCCGGGGCCTTTCCATCAGGAACCACCACCAATCTGGACTGATAGAGAGATGGGTGAAGGAAGAGGAGGGGGAGCTAGTCTTGTTGGTGGTGGCTCAGGTGCGAGCCGTGGTAACGATTCCGATGCTACCGTTACTGCCGCCGCCGCTTCTGACGGCTCGGGAGCGCATGGGGAGACCCCGTTGCGTTCTGCAGCGGCTGTGGCTGCTGCTAAGCGGAAAATGGTTAAGGCCTCCGACTTTGAGCGTGACCAGACCTTCAAAATGGCAAGGAGGGGCACGAGCTGGGCCTGATTCAGACACAGATATGTTCGACGTTTACCTTAATCGATGTCTGGTGTGACTCCATACGGGGACTGGGGTTTCGGTTCGGCAGTGACATACCGCAAACGTTGGCCCATGTTACCCGATTAGGGCAGCGAAGAGAAACACATTGAGAGGCTTGGAGGGAGACAGCGTTTGACGTATGGAGACGTTTCCGACGGGGACGGCGAAATTCGAATACAGCGCCCAGAAGAGAAAAGCTTGAGCACGTGTCAGGTTCGTTCAATCAAGAGTGAAGGCCACTGACTGGTGGTGGACCGCGGGGAAAAGACAAGTGAGAGATTGCGAGAGACAGGTGAGAGAGAAGAATGAAGTCTTGTTTGAGGGTTCGGCTTGGGTGACAAGGCGTTGAAGGCTCGCCTAGGAGCTGGCATCGTCCCTGTTGATTCCCTGTCTTGGTAGACGATCCTTCGAAATCGAAGACCCAACAGTCTGTCTGTTCCCAGAGACGTCATCCAGCTACCCCCCTGTAACATGCCAGTTTGAGCAAGTTGAGCGGTGCAACTTCGTTCCGAAACCAGCCCTACCTGTGGTTTCCCACCTTTGGTGCCGTAGGTGCCTTGGTGTGGCCCATTTCTGTCGGCCCAGGATCTTTCCGTAGGAGCGCTTGGGTATCCCCCTCCAAGAAATCTGATGTGCCTGTGTGTAAGTGTGTGGTTGGTGTGTCGTGATGTATGCACCTACGTCGTGGAAGAGTATGTGCGGTCCTCGTCTCCTTTGCCCACCCAAGAGAGTTGCAGGTCCACGTGCGCCAAGCAACAAACAGGTTTCAAGATTATGTATCGAAACAAACTCCTCGAGAGTATAATAGTTCGTCCCGGTCGCCCCAACCATGTCACTGTAATTTCTGTATCTCATGCCAAGTTGATCTGTTTTGTTTTGACCCGCCTACTTTAATTCGCTTCCCCTGTCTATCGTTCACCTCTTTTTCTTCGTGTAAATTATTGAATATTCAACACGCCTTTTCCCACTCTGAAGGATATTTCTCTGTACAACTTTGAACTTGGTGGTACGCAAAAAGGACTCGTCACCATGCAGCTCTCCACGACTCTCGCGGCCGCCGCGGTGATGCTCGCCGGCCTCTCGGCATCGGCCCCACTCGAACGCCGGGCCTTCAGTGCCGAACTCCCGATCAGCCCGGAGCAGATCAAAGTCGTGGAGGAAGAAGCGCGAGGATCGCTTCCCAACTCTGCGCCGCCGCCCAAGTTGGAACCAAGCAGTTTGACGGCTTTTCAACTCATTCAGTTCAACGAACAATTCGAGGTCGCCTTCTTCTCATCCATGCTGGAAAACGTCACCAATGGAGGACCTGGCTGGGAAACGACCGAGAAAGATAAGATGGTCGACGCGCTGAAGGTTGTCGTTGCTGTAAGTTTCTCTCACCTTCGGTCAGCGAAGAAGCATAAAGAGAGTTGTCATCGGGATTCGTGAATCTGGCACTGACAGCTATGACAGCAAGAAAAGCTCCATGCGCTCGACGCTAAAGGTGTCTTGGACCACTTCAAGGCTTTTTCACCGCCGCCTTGCAAGTATCAGTTCCCGACGAACGACCTGAAATCGGCCGTGGCCCTCGCCGAAACCTTTACCTCTGTTGTTCTCGGCACTCTGCAAGATGCGAACCAGCTTTTGGCAAAGAACGGCGACGCGGGTCCCGTCCGAGCCGTTAGTGCCGTAATCGGCCAAGAGGGTGAGCAGAATGGATTCTATCGCAGCATTCTCTCGCGCCCGCCGTCGTCGCAGCCTTTCCTCACGACTTCTATCGCGCCATTTGCCTTCTCTGCGCTGCAATCTTTTGTTGTCAAGGACTCTTGCCCGTTCAAGATGAACCAGATCGACATTCCCCTCTTTGCTCCGTTGAATGTTATGCAAATGGCAGGAGGAGAAATTGAGGCCAAGAACCAGATGCTCAACTTCGAAGTCGACTTGCGGGAAATCGTCACAGCCGGCCGCTTCCTCGGCAAGGACAAAGCACCTTTGTTCGTCACCTACCTTAGCGGACTCAACGTTCCTCTGAGTGTGCCTGTTTCCAACCCACAGTGGGACGGCGCGAGGATTGCCTTCCAAGCCGAATTCCCCTTTGATAAGAACAGCATGTTCGGTCTGTCGATCGCTGCACTTACGTACGAGGGCAAGTTCACCAATCCCGACGACATTCCGAAGGCGACTCTGGCAGGTCCTGGATTGATCCAAGTCAATAAATGAGAGGGTGTAACCTGTAGGATTGTAATATTACAAACGGAGTGGCATGTTGGCAAGCGTCGTGTAGAAGATCTGGAAAATATCCCAAGCCAAGGCGTTTTTGGCGTTCAAATAATACAGCATAGACTAGCAATTTCACTTCCAAGCGTTTATACAAGTTAACACTTCATGAATTTGACTTGACTGCCTACTTCTATACGGCCCAACAAGAAAACAGTATCAAGGTTAAGGTAGCACATCACACAACCTCACATCTCCTACGTTGAGTCAGTGTAGCACTTAAGTTACAATAAGATCGCGTTCAACAGCGGCCTTTTTTGGGGGCTAACGGTGTTGCTTAACAGTTTGCCAAGTCAGGAAACGACTTACCCGTCATGTCTGCACTCCTCAATCCTAATCTAAGCTGATCGCGTCATGACAATAGCTACCACATGTGAGCTCCGCTGTCAAGCATCTTTAATGACCGTACCTTCTTCTTCTCGGCTTCTTCAGATAAGAACGGGAGGTCTCGTATACCAGCCGATGACGCTAGTATGAAGTGTTGGAGAACATCAGACGATGAGCCCCTTACCGAGCACAGAATGGCCTTCCGACCTCTCGACGCCAGAGGGGGAAATCTCCGGCCCGATTGGGAAATCTTTCGCAACTACTTAGGCCATTTCTCATTGGCAACGAATACGAGCAACTTCAAGCAACTAATCGGCGCGGAAATCGCCGTGTATGTCATTATTTCCACATCTCTGTTCAGCAGGGTAGACGTCGGGCATGTGGTATAGATCACTCCGAGGCAGACATGATCTCAACGATCCATTAAGACAATCACTAAGATCGCCAGAAATTCGTGTGTGCACCCAATGGCAACGAGAGACAGAACGCGATAGCGATTCCTTGTCGTGCCCCCCTTCAGTTCTCGGGGCCGTGTCCCTGTGCACAGAGGAGGTCCTGTCACACGCTTCGTCTCAGACCACTGTCAACACTTCAGATTCAAGGGTTGCCCTTTTGACAGTTCGGACGTTTGTCTATTGTGCTGCAGTCGATGCAGTGCCACGACACAGGATAGCCCGGAACGGCTGGCGGATAAGCTCACTAGGGGTTCGGTACACAATGGTCCCGAACAGGAAAATCCGAGTTGTGGGTTGCGCTCAAATACCCCAGAAGCTTAGATCTGTGACGAAAGGACTAGAATTTGCTGATCGGACTGCATGACTGACGACAGTTTTCCCGACGTAGATATGTCGGCTGATCAGTTGGCAGTTACTGTTGTTGGTCTCCATTCCGTCACTATCCGGGGCCGTTCCCAGCCCGCCGGTGTGCTCAGCCCAACCATCTGTCACGGAATGCGAGGAAGAGGAATTGGAATGATTGATCATCGGGTGATTTATCAGTCGGAAGTTGAGGAGGAGGAGGGGAAGAACCGATTCGATCGCCGATAGAGTAAACAAGGTGGGGGTGGTCGGTCGACTTTGGCCTCGGGTCGATGGCAGGCTGGAGAAACATGTGTCCCTTGCTGAGTTGCCAAATCCCGGTATCAAGAGTGAACGCTCTGCAATGGCCAAGATGCCGAATATCCAATCCGGAGTAAGTTCTTGTCTGGAGGGTGTCCCAAGGAAGCTTCGATCAACTAACGGGCCATGGAACGGCGATTCGTGACTTGTCTCTAGGCCGAGTCATTCTTCCCGGAACTCCATGTCGGAGCGCTAGCTCGCAACGGCGGTCAAATCTGCTTGGCAGTAAGCTTATTTGCTCTCAACCGGGGGACTTTCAATGACTAAGAAACTCTGATCTCTTTCTTCCCGCGGTCTAGGCCGGCAGATCACTGCTTGTTTCCGATAAATCAGGGGTAGAGCAAAGCCAGTAGTTGGTCATAGTCGTGAGATTGGTTTCGTGTTGTGACAGAGGCACGTGAGGCTCCAGTGTCGGTGACTGTGCGGCACTCTTTGGCTCCACAGAATGAGTGGTATGCCAGAAGAAAAATGGCAAATTGACACATGACTTTATCTGCTCGCAATTTTACTCGTCATGGTAGTTACAACCAGACGCCGTTGTATCCTGGTTACATATTAAGTAAGTATGCTGTCAAGTAGGTGTAAGACGCAGGGTGGGAGCCTGAATTTTGCGTTGAAAGTAAGTATGTTCGGTCAAGAACCACTCAACTCACAGCATTTACTCAGTACTGACTTGAAGGCAATCAACCAGTGGCCCACGAGGCAGAAATGTTGCCCATACGATCTGGGGTTTATCGAACGCGGCCTCGATATCTAGCTTATGTTGCTACATGTACCAAGTATTGGTGTCTTGCTTAAAGTAGTTACCGAAGCTAGCCATGGCGTTTCTCAGGCATCCACTGGTTGAAACTTGTGTTTTCTTTGTCAGGGCAAAGCTGAAAGTAGATATAGTATCTTGCCTAGGCGTTCAAATTGTTACAGCCCTAGACTTCTTGTCACATGGGCTACAGATAATCCTGAGTCATTGTGTCACAGGTGCAATGGAAGGTTGAACGCAGTATTCTCTGAGCACGAGACTATATAAATTTAGTTTAAAGATATTTGCTGAATGGTGTCTCCATAACAGGCCTGATCACGAATGCTTTTGATGCAGTATTGATATTCGGAGAGCACGGAACACTTGGTTGGCTGCAACGGAATCCATGATAGCAGGAAGTCAGCAGTGGAACCAGACTCTGCCAACAGAAATAAGGCTCCCGCGATAATACAGAATACCAAGATCATACAGACAACTTCTAAGTGCCGAAGAGGACATCTATCCCTGCGGCTGAAACAGGCTTCAAATGAATGGACAAGTAAATGGATGGTGGTTGCGATCCCAGGGTGGTATGTTTCAAAATGGCAGCAGTACATCTATAGTGACCTTGGGGTCGTTGACCTTATCTGAGGAAAATACATTGTATTCGATGTTCTTAGAAAGATAGGTTTCAGCTTTCAGCAAAATGGCTTGAGGTGGAGAGTGGTCAGCAAGATGTTTCGTGATGGTTAACAGATTATTACATGTCCCCGTTGATCCTATTGAAAGTTTCATCCAGAAGGCATTATTGCAGAAGGCCCCGAACATCTCTACTTTCAATTCAACCTTTAAATCATAGTGATTTGGGTCAATCCTTGGTCACTCTCGTGGGCTGACAAGATAGCGTGTATGACATCTTGGCTTTTTTTATCATAGCCTCTCTCTCCTCTAAGTTTCAACCACCCGATCCTGCGATACGAGTTTCCGAGATCGCCAGATTTCTTGAGAATGAGACAAGTAACGTCATTCGCTTTATCAGAACGGCCTCTTTCAAGATCCCTCCATGTAATTTCCTGATTTCTTAGGGGTAGAAGTGACGTCTCGCCGGTTTTATTCAGACTGTCTTCGACAGCGTCAAAGTAAGGCCACGTCGTGAATGGAGGAAACATTTTGTCTGTAGGGACAAAATGAATACACCCATTCCCTGTAGATGAAGATGTCCGCTTGAAGGTAGTAGAGTACACCTTCGCTCGTAGCGTTATGCTACCACCGGTTATATTGACCATGTCTTCTCCCTCATTTGTCGTTGTTACACTTGCGTCGATAACCTCAGCTAGAAAGTGATTCCCATGGCCAGGCGATGTTGGCTGTACTGGCCCATCAATAGATGCCCAAGACCAAGACGGAGCTCTGTATTTACTCGTGATCCTCGACTTTGGCATCCATGCATACCAATCTAGCTGGTATAGAAGACGTGAGCGCCACAAGCCGGCAAGATAAGTATCACCTGTGACCTGCCGAAAGAGCTTGGCAATCCCCCCAAGGGCGTAAAGCTTATCCTCTATTACCGTGGATTGGCATTGCGAGTAGGTAGTGACGATATCGATCCAAAGATCCAAGGCATCAAAGGACATCAAGCCATTGGTCTTGAGCTTATCATCCTTTTCTTGCGACGAAAGGAGGCGCTTGATGCTCTTCGAGGATTTATGAAGTGGAACTCCTCGAGGAAACCCCTCACACCTGTGTTCCTCCAAGCACTCCCACATCACTTGACTTTTTGTAAAGTAAATCTGCCGTGGTGACAAGAAACGCTCCTGGAACACCCATCCCCTGCTGTGCAGAGCACCATCCTGAAGGTGGCGGTCCCAGTATCCTTTATCAAACATGTAAAATTTCCTTGACTCTTGAGGAGCAAGCTTTGACGTGACGATACCTGGCCGAATGTCCCTTGCTAAACGAGATCGAAATAATCCACCGGAGGGGCTGCTCGAAGCAGAGGCTGCGATATTGCAAGCTGCATTAGCATACACATCCCTCATCGTGAGCGCTTCCTTTTCCCAGTCACTCCGGCAATTTTGAATGATGCATAGACTGTCTATCCAAAGATACCGAATACCGAGATGATGTGCGACTACAACCAAATCTTGAAAAGTCCGTGGTAGTTCCACAATGGGACTCCCCCGACAGAGTAGTTCCAAATTGTGGGTTGACAAAAGCAACTTTTGAGGCTCAATGCCCCACCGGTAGCTCAATGTCAAATACCGAGGGGAAAACTGACAGTAGCTCGGATCTAGATCATCTGACGTGATGACTAGTTTCCAGGTTGTCTCCCCCTTGGAACCAATATCGACAAGGCGGGTTGGCAGCCAATGGAGGACTGAAGTAGGCAGGCGCTTGCATTGATCATGGCCAAGAGAACACGCTTGAAACCAAGAATGAGCAAGTTCAAGAGTTCTTGCTGAGCCGGTGCTTCCTTCGATCTTATCAAACAAGAAAAGATCTTCGTATTCACTCTCTATTGATGCTGTCAGCCAAGGCTTTGTCTTTGACTTTGACAGATGAAGAGATATGCCCTTCTGTTGCAAAACATACCTGACGAAGTGATCATCTTGATTTGGAAATTTGTGATACGGTCGCTGTGAATCGAGGTAGGATCTCGATAGATGATATTCACCCTGATCTGGTCGAGTTTGCCCTTATAATAGTCCCTGTCGACTTTGAATGACAATGGCCGCCATGATTGGGTACTCAAGGTCTCCCATCCTTTCCTTTGCAGTTCACTCAAATTCCACAATTTTGAGCAGATGAAGCAGTCGCCCGACGCTGCCTTCCGGAAACTGTCAAAAGTTTGGTCTTGTGGCGTGATGCAACGATTGGAAGTAGAGTCGCCTGACGTTGGCTGAAATACTTGTGTGCAAACAGAGCATAGAACGACCATTTCCGTAGACATCTTCGAGTTAGAATTAGGTGAAGGTTTCGTTGTTAGATGATACGACGAAAATTGAGAGTTCACATTCATGTTCTACAAGATCTGGTGAAGCGTACTCGTTTCTTGTCCAGGTCAACGAGGTTGAGAGAAGCTGACCCCGCTTCCAAAATGAAATCTTCACATGACTAAATCTCATGTGCTCATCCTCCGATTGGAGTTGTGACGTGCATTGATTCAGGTCAAGTCTATCTGCGAGGACAAGACGATATGCAATCTACCCTATTTACAACCCCTCTCGCGGTTGCATCTCGATTGAAGCATGCGCAGATGCGTGAGAGTTCAGTCAATATCGCCAACCAAACTCATGCTTCGATATAGCCCCTTGCTAAGGAACGGACCGCGGGCTTTAAAGTCTCCGAACCATGAATACAAATACGGAAAGAGCAACGCTCCGCAGTTGCTGACATACAGTCCCCATCTCATTTGCAAGAATGAAGGTAGAGCATCTATCAGGACACCACAGAACTGATTGATTAATGATTACCATATGCCGGTCCCGTGGGGCAAGCTCTGGACAAGGTTGGCCCTGGCAGCGGCGCGCGCGGGCTGCGAGACACCCGCCTCGATACGGCCCAGCCATTCGGCTCTCTCGTCCGAACGGGGCATTAGCATAGCGGCAAAAGATACCTTGTTAATCTGTCAAGGCCTGCCACCGCGCCTAGGGCTAATTGTTTTGGTGGTGTTCCAGTGGGTGGCCTTTGTTGGTACGGCTTCTCTTGGTTGCTGCAGTGCCCGCGTCGCTCACGTTCAACTGGGAGTTGGTGGATCCCGGGCGGCAATTTAGCCTTTTCTATTCAGCGGCTGAAGGAGAAATTTTCAGGAACAGCAAGACACATCACTGGCGTTGGAACGCATCTGCCGTTGTCCCATGTTCAGAGGAATGTTCGAGGGTTGGTTAAGATTAGGAAAACTTGGAGCATTCTCAGTGCTAGGAACTCAGACTTGCGTGCTGAAAATTATTTCTGGGGCCAACGGTGCCTACTGATAGCGGATCTCCCTCAGGCTTCAGGAGAGTTTAGACTTTAGACTCATCGGACAATCGCTAGGATCAAGACCTCAGCTTAAGCCCCATCAGGCAGTTAGATCCTTGCGAAAAGTCCCTTGTTTCTCGCCTCCTGGATCTCCCAGAAGAGCAGAGATGTCATCTCGGGCTGTCCGTTTTCGAGATGGCAGGGTTGCCGGTCTGACTCTTCGCCCTGGAACCCCTGAAGCGCATGAATCGTCAATCGCGGCTGTGGTGGAACACTGTTACAAATTCTACCGAGTGCTTGATATTTTTGGCGCATTGTCGCCGGAAGCGCTCTTACATTACTCAATTCTCAGGCCTGCACTTCTTGGACAGCATCTGTTGTTGTGGAAATATGCTTTGAGAGTGGCCAGTTCTTGGGGTCTTATACAGCCCATCAAGATCTTGCGTGTCTCAGTTTGCGTGTACAAAATTTCCCTTGAATACCACGGCCTCTTGGAGACGCCTCGGCGTGTCCAGTGGGGGCGCGATATCGACCGACGACATGGCCCCCTCGGTGCAACCGGCCGGCAACAGGCCTGTTGTTTGACGTTCAGGAATTTAGAAGTCAGACTAAGTGGGCTGGACTTGGTCTCCATCTTGGGGTTGTACCCACATTCACCCGGAGAGCTTTAAAGATGTCACTCCCTGCGGTGTGTCCTTCGACATTAACCTTGCATTTCTCTGTTCGAGGTGTCTTGTGGTTATTGTCAACTACCGCAGATGCCTTCGTAGGCATTGACTCTCACGTGCACGTGAAGACTGCCTCAACAATTCGTAGGCCAGGTCTCCAAACGGCTCTTACAATGCCTTATCCCTTCAGAAGGGCACAGAGTATGTCGTCCAACATTGGAGTGCCATTTGGAGATCCGTTACTAACCTCAAGGCAATCCAGCGTTGCCGACTCTGTCAGCCCAAGATGAATTAGAAAACGCCTCGATTCTCCGCAACGATGCCGACAACGGTCACTTTCGCGGCCTGCCTGCAAGCCGACAGTCAAAGATGAAGGTGCTTATGAAAGTTCTCTCACGATGGGCAATCACGATGGTCATCATCATCTCGATCTACGTCGTCATATGGGCATATTCAAACAAGACGGTTATGACACAAACTACGAAGCGACAGTATAACGCTCTCATCACCGGTCTCTCGATTGCGCTGGGTCTCGCGGTGGCGAGCAGTCTTAACCACATGGTGGCCGAGCTGAGATGGTGGATCTTGAGCCGTCGATACAGGTCGAAGAGGAAGGTGGAACTGATATTGCAAGCCGACAATCTGAAGCACACTATTGCGTTGGCAGCGAGGTCAAAACGATGGTCGATTCATCTTGCTGCTGTTGGATGGCTCATCTTGACCATTGTAAGAGAGTACCAGGCGCCTGATGTGGTGACTTTGCTGACCAGGCTGTGCAGGGCTCTCAAATAGGTCTCGCAGCCATTGGTCTCTGCTACTCAACAGATACAGCCGACAAGCGAGCTCTACTAGTCCCAGGCAACGTCTCTATAGCCAACATGGCATCTATCGAAACGGAACGGGTCGTCAAGTCCAAGACCCAAGCCCTAGGTGCTTTGCAGTACACAGCAAACAGGTCAGTCCCTTCCACTGTTCTAACATCCCTCATACCGGTGACGTAGCACCTAACAATCTTGAAGTTATGGAACAATTTCTCTAGCTTACAACACGGCGGATATATCAGCAGCCCCGCCGGCCAGGGCGATCCACGTCCCAAGCGATCCCCTCATGTTCTGTACAGATACGCTTTGCAAATACGTCTTCTACGAAACCTCCACCGCGTCTATCAAGGATCCTGACGCCAACCCAGTCACCGTCGCAACAGACCGAAGCGTCAACGCCACGACCAAATGCACAGCTTGGCCCGTAATCGGCGGCGGCAACGGCACATCTACAAACGTAACGGTAGCGCTCGAAAACAACCAGTCATGGGATATCTTCATCCCGAATCGAGGCGGAACCGATCAGACGACTTTCATGACCTACAGCCAGTTCGACTGCGGCGAGGGTTGCTCCATGGTCATGGCATTCGAGGCATCAGATACCTCACCTTGGTACTACAGTTGCAATGTCACTATCGGTCAAGTCGCGAATGCTACACGTGCCGAGCACCAAATCGGTTCCAACCTCACATCTCTCGCCTCGGCCAGTATCGCACTCCAGGGATACGCCGCTTCGTCTTTTGTCAACGACACCAACTTTCAGTACCAAATGTATCCTTCCGAGTCGGTGTTCGGCACGCCTATGAACGGAACTACTGCGGACATGGAGGCAATGTTGTCGCGGTTTGCCATCGGGGTGGTCGCAATCACCGCCGACAGCAACACAGATCTTGTTATCGAGGGGACCATGCCCATGAAGGGCACGAAGCTCAATGTCTCGCACTGGGGGCTGATCAACATGATATTGATCCTCACAGCGACTCTCCAGCTCATTCTCGGCATTGCGGCTGCATTGGTGGCTAACCGGGTGGTGGTGCCTGATGGCGGGGCGGTGGAGATGGCGCAGGTGATGAGGACGATGGCGATTCGGGATCGCACGATGACTGAACCCAGTGAGAAGGGTTCCACTGGTGAACCACGGTACAAGTCATTATGGATATATCGGGATACGCTGTTGTCCAAGGAAGGAGGGCTGTATGATCTGCATATGGAAGAGCAGCGGTATCATGCGAGGAGTGAGTCTGGAATGATTGAAATGAGCCAGCAGCGGCCAGGGACGGGCCGTGAGTCTACTGCACCGTCAACGCCTACGAAATGATAGATGGCGATTACATGATAAGTAATAAAGGGAGGTCAATTCATCTCTGTCACCCGTTCATCAAGGTGTCGTCAGCGTGAAGAGTGCTCTGAGTTATCCAGAGTTATGCAACAGATGAAATGTCATCGGCACTCTTGTGCAACACGTTCAGCCGAAGCACGGCCAACATCGGCCTAAGTCGGCTCGGCGTAGGACCGGAGCTTTTGAAGGATCCATTCGATTCCGATCCCGGAGTACCCGGCGTTCATGGTGGCAGACACGGATACACGGAGTAGCCCCGAAAATGAGACATTTTGCTCATGATTTATTACGTACCCAAAGCATGTTGAGTGGGTAGAACCGCAGCGCGCCCTATTACGCGCCTTGGATGGGTAATCCTGTTGGGAAATCCTTTGACGAATTGTGGCTGCGTGTTCAGGTCCGTTTGATTTCTTGGGGCAGAATTGAGCCTACGAGACCACTTTTGTGATACATTCTAGCAGTAAGAGGATCGTCACTCGAATGGAGTGGCTCAGTAGTGATTGGGCACACGCTGGACCAGGCCACTGGTTCTTGACTTTGCTCCAGTTCATTTTACGAGCGCCCGTTTTTCGGCGCCAGTTCAACGTCACTCACGATGAATGAAGAATGACGCAGTTGGACTGGTCGGCAAGCCGGAAGCCAGGCCGAAATGCATGATTAGCTTCGGCCAAGTGAGGGGATTATGCAAATGTCTAAGCGATCAGGAAGTTTACCCCTCCCGACGAGGGATATAACAACCTGATGTCTCCGGCCTTCTCACTATGGTGTTTTCCCAAGACATCCATTGATTCATATTCTCATTCTCGTCAACCACTACACCAACCTACACAATAAACCAGAACCTGGTACGACGCTCGCGTCAAAGAGCCATGGCATCTATCGCAATGGAAACATCTACAGATCGAGGTAAAGTAGGAGAAGAACGCATCCGGGTGTTCGACTCATCTACCGTACCCGACACCCACAGGCCCTCTTGATATCTTTCATCGATTAAGAGGCGCACTCGGGTGGATTCGGGTACAGGAAATGAGTTGATCTGAGAAATACCGGTGAACTTGATCTGGATAATACCAGCGAAAGGACATGCTTCTTTGGCAACCCCTGCCCCAATGCACGAGTGATGAGATCCTAAGTGTACTAACCCGTGCAGCATCACGCTTGATCTATCAAAATGTCGACTGATAAGATCACCTTCCTCACCAACTGGTTAGGATTGCCCTGCGCGTGATGACTGTTACGAATGTAAGTTGACGAAGTCGTCAGGCACGCTACGCCCTACCACGCTCCGCTGTACCTGGCTCAGGCCAAGGGATACTTCAAAGATGAAGGCATTAAGGTCGCTCTTCTTGAGCCCAACGACCCTAGCGTATGAACCTTCCGACTGCACGAGTACTTCGGGTTCCCGCTGACCCCATCGTAGGATGTTACCGAGATCATAGGCACCGGCAAAGTCGACCTCGGCTTCAAGGCCATGATTCACACTCTTGCCGTAGGCTCTACCTAGTCTGTATCACATTGATATCAATCTAACCCCATCCTCAGGCCAAGGCTCGCGACTTCCCCGTTCTCTCCATCGGCAGTCTCCTCGACGAGCCCTTCACCGGCGTTGTCTACCTCAAGGACTCGGGCATCACTACCGACTTCCGCTCCCTCAAGGGCAAGCGCATCGGTTATGTCGGCGAGTTCGGCAAGATCCAGATCGATGAGCTGACCTCGCACTATGGCATGACGCCCGACGAGTACACCGCCGTGCGCTGCGGCATGAACGTCTCCAAGGCCATCATTGAAGGCACCATTGACGCCGGCATCGGTCTGGAGAACGTCCAGATGGTCGAGCTGGAGGAGTGGCTTGCCGCTCAGGACCGCCCCAAGACGGATGTGCAGATGCTTCGCATCGACGAGCTCGCCGAGCTGGGGTGCTGCTGCTTCTGTACCATCTTGTATATCGGCAACGAATCATTCATCGCTGAGAACCCGGACAAGGTGCGCAAGTTCATGAGGGCCGTCAAGAAGGCGACGGACTTTGTGTTGGAGGACCCAGAGCAGGCTTGGAAGGAGTATGTTGACTTCAAGCCTGTCATGGGCTCCGACCTGAACCGCAAGATCTTTGAGCGTAGCTTTGCCTACTTCTCGCACGATCTGAAGAATGTCCAGCGCGACTGGACCAAGGTTACCAAGTATGGCAAGAGGCTTGGGGTCTTGGACGAGAGCTTCAAGCCCAACTACACCAACGAGTTCCTCGAGTGGACTCTTGATGAGGACTCCACGGACCCTACTGGGGACCAGAAGAGGATGGTTGAGCTGCAGAATGAGGTTTCTTGCCGTGGCGGCTTCCGTCGCTTGAAGCTTCAGTCTGCTGTCAAGGCTTAAAGTTACCGTGTTAGCGACAGCGTGGATGATGAATCGGCATGAAGTTGTCGCCTGATCGAGCCCACGCTCTCATTTAACTTACTCCAGGAACTGTCTGTCATTCCAGATGAGCTACGGTCATTCTTTTAGAAGAAAATAAAAAGGATTCCTGGGAAGATTTGCGCCAATCGTGGGATATGAACATGAATTCTAAGTTCTTGGTGATCTTGTTTCGATAATTGAGTTGTAAGAAAATCGAAGAAATCGCTCGAACATACCTCCGACGTTTGCGCCGGGGGCCAGCAGCGCGAAAGACGGACATGGCCTCGCTTGGCCCGATATTGCTTGGACCCCTTATCTTGTCTCACATGAGTCTATCTGAATTGTGACGAACCGACCATGAGGCATCAATCCGCCGGCCCCGGGCCCCGGATATCACGGCCACCCGCGTTGTATTGGCCTCGCAAAAGTACGTGCAACTTCGAGTCAGCACCGAGCCGTTTCGTATGTCATATCTGGAAGGTCCATACTGGAAATCCATGTGACTGAATATCCTCTCTGGTTGCCTAATGCCCAATGATGGCATCGAGGTGATATCAAGCGGATAGTTCAACTCTCACCTAGATCCCCGCCATAGCAAAAGTCCCCTCTACTGTGTGTGATCGCACCATCGAACAAGTGCGACATGATTTTTCTTGGCAGATGTCTATCAAGTATCTCACCAGGAAACAACTAGAAGTTTCGCGACGCAATTGGCCGTGACCTAATTTCCACGTGATACCAATCCAAGGTTCACGTGGATCTGCTCGGATCCCGTCAACCATCCGATAAGAAGACCTGTAACATGACGGAAGATTCGCAATAAGACAAGTTCCTCGACAGTCGGACGAAGCTGCGCAAATCACAACCCATGGACGTCCCAACAAACCCCAGTTGTTGTACAAGCATGAGGTAACAACCCGGTCCTTACATGGCACCGCCCGATAAAGCTCCCCTGGGCTATGCTTCTTTTTCCCGCCGCAGACCTTAACCGCACCACCCCGTTACCCGCACCACCACTTACTTGATAAGTTGGGAGAAGGAAACGTTGGTTGGCTACACAAAGAAGTGAGACACGAAGATCCGCATGTCGGGTCGTTTCTCGGCGGCGTCTGGCGCGGGGCGAATCAGAGCCTCCAAGACCCCTGGTAACCGCCTCTCGAGTCCTGTGGGTAAAGGCCATTGAAGCTATTCCCCGGTTGGGATTGGTTCGTTCCCCCATGTCCCAGGGACCCGCCAGCTCTGTGGCAGCTTCATGCTTAATTCTGAGTCGATACAACCCAATCAACCACTCATAGGAGCACAGCTAACACTCAGCATTAGGTCTTTTGGCTGCGAGATCAAGGGGAGAAAGAGGAATAAGGCCGTACCATCGATAATGCCCCTCTTCATAATCTGATAAACGCTGTCTTGTTGTTGCCTCCCCGTTTGAGTTGTCCCTAGGATTCGTTCTAGACGATGGAACATGGGTCTCTACCGCAGCTACTTCGCCTGATCCGCAAAGCCACTGCCGCGTCGAGTAGGTGCAGATAATGTTCCTGGATGGAAGGGGGATCGACATCACAACACCCATGTCCGCAGCGCCCAACACGACATTGGAACCAACGCAGACCAGCGCATCAGGTCAACACCGTCGACCAGCTCACAGCCCTGTTGGTCCGGTCTACCAACGCTTTCCCGCCCCTGGGCCCCGGCGGTGAACTTGCGTCTCGACTTGAGGCTCTCTGCGGCCTCCTGGTTGGTCCCCGGCACTTCTCACCGCGGGTCCCTTTAATTCAAACCGCTCAAGGGGGCCCACGATGCGTCTCTTCCAACGAGAGCGCCGGATCATGGATGCGGCTCGCTTGGGAAGCTTGGATTCGAGCTGTCATCGACTGCGGATCTGCCCACCTGCCCAACTTGGAAGGGTAATGGGCACTCGATGTGGTCGCAGCGAATGGGAAAAAGAATGGTTCGTAAACCAGCAGACAACTTTCCTGCAGTGCGTTAGATCATGGTCCATAGATCATGCAGACGGGTTGGACAATGGTATAAGACCGGCCGGTCTGCTGCATCTCTAATGTTGTGTTCATCAAGCATCGCCTTCAAGACGCAACCGGGCTTCTCAACCATCTCACAGGTCACAGTCATTCGTTTAGACACCACCCGCTCGCTCACTGCACAAATCACTTGCTCATCACAGTACCTCACTCACATCCAGACCTTACCTCACGATGCACGCCGCAACAATCCTCGCGCTCCTGCCCGTCGCAGCCGTCGCCGCTCCCTCACGACGCGCCCAGCCCGCACCCCTCATCAAGCCGCGAGGCGCAACCCTCGTGGCGGATAAGTACATCGTCCGCCTCAAAAATGAAGCCAAGACGGGTGCCTTGCAGAGCGTCATGAAGACCTTCTCCGCTGACGCCGACCACGTCTACAACTTCGCCGGCAGCGACAGCGGCAGCATCCCCTACCTCCGCGGGTTCGCGTCCACGCTGAACGCGACTGAGCTCGAGAGCCTCCAGAATGACCCGGATGTCGACTTCATCGAGCAGGACGCCATCGTGACGATCAAGGCCACACAGAGGAGCGCTCCGTGGGGTCTTGCGAGACTCTCGAGCACACAACCTGGTTCGACGACGTATAGCTACGACGAGAGTGCCGGAGAGGGCACTTGTGCTTACATTGTTGATACCGGCATCGACATTTCGCATCCAGTAAGTCTTCTGACCTCACAGGCCTACCAAGGAAGACTTGATTAGCTGACCATTCCAACAGGACTTTGAAGGCCGCGCCACCTTCCTCGCAAACTTCGCCGACAACTCAGACACAGACGGCCAGGGCCACGGCACCCACGTCGCCGGCACAGTCGGCTCCGCAACCTACGGCGTCGCCAAGAAGACCAAGCTCTTCGCCGTCAAGGTGCTCGACTCCAACGGCGAGGGCACCAACTCGGGCGTCATCGCCGGCATGGACTTTGTCGCGACCGACGCCGCCGGCCAGACGGGCTGCGCCAAGGGCGTCGTCGTCAACATGTCGCTCGGCGGACAGACCTCGACGGCCGTGAACCAGGCCGCGGCGGCGATTGTCCAGGCGGGCCACTTCTTGGCTGTCGCTGCGGGTAACGAGGCGGCTGATGCGTCTACTTCGTCGCCTGCGAGCGAGGAGAGCGTGTGTACCGTTGGTGCGACGACAAAGACTGACGCGTTGGCGGAGTACTCCAACTTTGGAGCTTCTGTTGATATCTTGGCGCCTGGCACCAACATCATGAGCACTTGGCCCGGTGGGAAGACTGTAAGTTCCCGCCCTTCACGTGATTGTCCATCTATAAAGCGGCTCCGAGAGGGAAATAGAATTGACTCGTGAATGTGTAGAACACAATCTCCGGCACATCCATGGCTAGCCCCCACATCGCCGGTCTCGCAGCCTACCTCCTCAGCCTCGGCTCGGCACCTTCGGACCCCGTTCAGCTGTGCAGCTACATCGCCGAGACGGCGCTCGACGGCGTTATCGGCCAGGTGCCCCGTCAGACTGTTAACAAGCTCGCCAACAACGGCTTTGCTGGAAACGGCACCGCCAAGGCCACGGATGGTTCCGTGATTGGCAGACAGCTGAACAAGAAGTTTCCCCTTCATGCTTAGATGGACGGAGAGGACTCTTAGATGTCGGGGAGCGGGACTCTTTACCATGGCGAAGAGCCATGAAGACTCGCCTGGTAACATAGAGGGTGATGTGGCGAACGTGACGACGACACGGTTTTGGGTTCTCAGGAAGGGCCCGGCTTATGACATTCTATCATGTAGATTAGATTTCCCATTCAAATTGTACAGACAATGTTATTCGATAAGCCTTGTGTTACTTGCCTCGATCAAAGCTTCATGCGCTTACCTGATTCCGTCTTCTGTGAGGTGTCAAACGGCGAGTCGTCCACTTGCAAATATTGGAATAGATGACTTTTGAAGCATATGCTGATTCAATATCTCATAGCTAGACTCATACACCATTGGAGACAGAGCATGAGATCATGAACCCGTGGCGGCCTTGGCGGCCTGTTGCCCTGCTATTCTTCCATAAACCACGCACTCAAGTAATGATGAGCCTCCCAGGCGGTTGTCACCATGGATGCCGCCAGTAATTTCTCCAGCAGCCCACAGGCCATCAACGACTGTCTTATCCTCTCTCAACACCTGGGCATTTTCGTTGAAGGATGCACCTCCCATAGTGAAGTGGGTGATGGGCGTAACGCGGCCCACGCATACTTCCTCTTCGCGGTTGGCCTCGCCCGCCGGTAGCCGCCAACGGCCAAACGTCCGTCTTCCGAAGGCCGAGTCGGTGCCTGACGCAACGGCTGCGGCGTACTTGTCGACGGCGCTGATGATGGCCGGGCTCAGATCCTTGACTTTCTTCTTCTCCATCAGCCCCTTCCATAAATAAAAGCCCAAATGGCCCTCAGAGACCTCAATCGCGCCCGGGTCCATGAGTAGGGTTATGTCCCACTGCTTGACGTCGCCGTCTTCTTTTGGTGGGAGGTTCATGATGGCTTTGCTAACGTGTTCCCTCGTCTCCATCTCATTCACGAACCTCTCACCCTTGTCTGAAAGCAAGATGCTACCTTCGCCGCGCAGCATTTCGGCGGCGAGAATCTTATACCGGACCTCAGGATCTTTGGGGTCGACGAACCCTGTCGGGTGTACCTGTACGCTGTCCATGTCCACAAACTCTGCGCCAACTGCTTCCAGGATACCATGAGAAGCCGGCCGTGCGTCGTTGGTTGATGGAATGCCTGCCAGGTCTGGGCGGTACTTGGCGAGAAGTCCGTTAGCGTCACCGGCAAATCCACCGACGGCAAACACTACGGCACCTTCCACGTCGTGCTGTTCGCCGTCCTGGACATATTGAACGCCTTTCACGACGCCATCGGTAACACTGAGTGATGTGACCTCGGCAGAATTTGTCAGTTTGAATTCGGGGTTCTCCCCAAGCTTCTTAAGCAGTGTCGTCACGATGGCTGCTCCTGGCGGGGTCTTGCCGGCCCCTCGATGGGTTCGAGCAAGGGAGTGACCGCCGAGAGGGGCAACGACGCTCAGATCAACACCGATCGCATCGACAAGCCAGGTCACAGCATCCGCAGAGCTTTCGGTCAAGAGCTGAACGAGCTTCGGACGCTGAACCACGCCCTCGCCCTGGGCGAATCGCTTGCCACCGGAACGGACGGTATCGTCGTAAAACAGGTCGTCCTTTTCTACGCCGGCAGCCTTTTGAAACCGGGTACCAGCGCCATTGATGCCGGATGATGCCTTGATGCTGTTCCCGCCGGGCTTCGGGGCGCGGTCGAGCATCCGAACCGATGCACCAGCCTTGAGCGCCTCTTCTGCTGCAGACAGGCCGGCCAGGCCGGAGCCGACAACGATGACTGGTCTGCGAGCTGACTGCGCCATGTGTGCAGATAATGAGAATCTTGCGGTTTGAGAGATGAAGTTGAAAGCGTTTGTGATGGGACGGTGGTATAGCATGCCCAGGATGGCTGCGAAGATGCCGAAGACGAGAGCAATGATGTAGCGGCGGATCGGACGGATGAACATTGCAGGTTCAATGGGACAAAAGTGCCGGCCATCTCGTGAGTGAGATGTAGACTATATAGTGATGCGTGCCAGCCATGTTTTCGGAGTCCTGTGGGTAATTGGTGACATGTCAGACGATTTTAAGTCGTACGATGTCGTTCGGGGAGAAGGTGGCCAGATTCGGTGACTTTGAGGTGGGCCTCGGTGAGATTGGTCAATACACCTGAATAGGCGGGGTATATCTCGGTGGGCTTCGGTGAGGAGTCGTCACGGTAAAGTTCAACTCCCTTCTTCCAGTTCCCCTTCCTCTTTCCTTCCGCTTGCAACTTCATCCCAACTAGGTAGAGAATTTGCCCTCTCTTGCTTCAATTGAAGTATGGAAGGAGATACCCATCCGTTCAACTTGCAGGCAGGAACAGCTGAGTGCCGCGTGACTGTTTCTCCGATCTTCCACCAACCTCCACTGCCAGCATCCAACGTCTATCGTCACGTCGCAACGACCTTGCAATCAGAGCCTCGTCTCGTCTCATCGCTTGACGGTCCCCGAGCAGCCGCAAAGTCCACTTTATAAGATGCAAGCGATATTTCTCCACTGCACCAGCAATCACTCCGATCGTTCTCTCCGGCCATCCACGAATCCACCATACTTCCTAGGGATCAACACCGAACAGACACGCAGCCCAATGTACAACGAGCACGAGTGCCAATGAATCCCTAGTACTCAGCACACTCATTTAATGAGTGCTCATTGCTCCTAGCCATATGCAAGCAGCATCATCTCTCCTTCTTGTAGCCCCCGCTTCCCTTCGCAGTGACTCCAGCAACTTGAAGCTCGCGTCCTTGAGCACTGCTCTTCTCGAAACTTCATGGTCTGCAATTTCGTCGATTTTCCAGGCAATGTTCAGGATCGAATCTTCCGCATCTAGTCATGGCCACTCGTTTATCAGAGTCACAACGACCGACTGCCGGATGTATCACGATGCACCCGATGCGCGCCGTCGTCGAGATCTGTCCATCCCAGGCGAAAGAGCGTGACAGCACCTTGGAACAGTCTCTGGGCCTCGAATTCGCGTCAGGAACCAAGTCCAAGGTTACAAGGTGTATAGCGGTCAAGGCAAGAACAGCTTGATGCCCGAATTTCTGTGCCATATATCGCCGGATCGCTTGCTGATACACTGACAGAACCCCGAACTGGCTCGGCCGGTTGACGAGGGACACGGCCAGATGATCGACGTAGTCGCTGGGCAATAACTCGACTGTCGGGTCCGAGCCGGGCTCCTCCGGTGTTGTTAGAATTGACAGAAAATTGGCCCGGCCGACGCTACTTGCATCAGGGTTGCCTTTTCGCAGCGAAGAATTCGAGCATGCATCTTGCGACTCTAGCAGATATTGTAATACGCATTCACATCCCCTCTTTCGGTAACGGCTGCACACTGGCTTCTTTTCGTTACACTTGATAACTTAAGGTATGAGCTAGGGCTTTCGGCGCCCTCTTCGTCAATCCGCGAATCCTGACTTTGACTCGGCTTTCCTTTCACTGGAGACAACCATGATGAGAGTTGGTATGCGGTCGCCTTGAAGGCATTGCATCCGGTTACTTTTGCAGACTGCGAAAGTTGAACCATAAACTGTGGCAACCATTCTTAATGGCCAGACTCCCTCTCGAATGAATTGTATGAGGCAGCTCTGCTCCTCGTCGCTGAATTTTGGCAATTGATTATGCGGCATGGGGGATTCTTGCCCCTGTCACGTCGAGAGAGAGCTAGCCAATCTCCACCAGCCGTTGCTGCACAACATGGTTCCTCCCACGCGTTGGAAGGGCATCCAACAACAGTCAAGGTGCCAGAGTGGTTAATGGGCTGCCCTGCTATCAGATCTTCTGATGTCAGCTTAGGCAGTGGCTTCGGTCGCGCAGGTTCGAATCCTGTCCTTGACGTGCGAAATCGTCCGCCGACGAAACTTTTTGGAAATTGTCGATGCATTTCACAATATTAACTCGCTATGCAGGTACCATAGCTGACTCTGCTTCAAGGAAACCGTCCTTGTTGCACTCGTGTGGGATGGATGTCGCATTCCTTCAAAAAAGTATGGAAGACGGCACCAGGGATGCCTTGTTGGTTGGGACAAGTCTGGTGGGCCTCGTTCGGTGGAATTGACTGCGAAGCAATGACCTTTTCAATTTTCCCGTCTATCATCAGGCGCGTCCTGGGGGCTGCCTGCAATGCCTGTCACCTAATATCCTCTTACTTCGTCGAAGCGGTATTATTACAACCACGAAGCGCAACAAATGTGGCCGGCCGACTTCCTCAGTGCCATCCCAACACACGGCTTCCCACGCATCATCGGTAGGCGCCGCTTTCGATTCGACCTGCGCCGCAGCGCTAGATTGCAGCTGTTTTACTGCGTACTTTGTCTGCACGAAGAAACGGCGGACGCCTTGCCGGGGAGTCAATCGGAGACGTGAGGGTTGCATCCGCAGCGCCATCAACCCCAAAAAGGAATGCCATCAATCCCCTTTCAACCATCCTGCCAAACCATCAACACTGGTCGTCGAGATGCCACGGGCATGCATGGGTAGCCTGAACTTTGGGTGTTGCCGAGTTATCCGGTGGTGATCGTTTGCGCCTCCCTTCTTGGCATCGGCTTCCGCTCCTAGGCATGCAGGCAATGACGGCTAAATGCAACTGTTTGAACTTTGAAGGCTGGGATTCCAGAACGTATCTGACTTTGGAGAGTGCACGGGGATTGGGGAGGAGGAGACCTCTAGCAGATTTTCTCGGGTCCTCTGGGTACCTTCGCATCACTCCAGTCATCTTCACTGCCTAGATTCGAAGGGGCCGACGGATGGAAAAGGACCCCCGATGTTAAACTCCGGTCTGCCATCCCATCTTCCTCGGCTCGGCTTCAGACTTGACGAGATAGATCATAGAATGCCTCTGCCAAGCGAGTGCGCAGGGGTTCCTCAACAGCAGCGAAAAGGTTGGGAATCCACCTCTCAACGCCGCGTCGAAGTGGAACGATTCTTGCCCAAAGAGGAGGCATTTCGGAGAAATGGAAGTTGCTTAGCAGCCTTAGCTCGCCTCTGGCAGTGGACAGCCTAGGCTTTGTACAATAGGGGCGGCCCTGGAAGGCCACGCCACAGGCGGCTGCTGTCGGACAGGGTCCCGAACAACGTGCTGACGGAGCCCTGTGACTCTTGGCATCGCACCATCGACCTTCTAGGGGGCGTCTTTGCGGTAATTCTAGCACAAGTCTTGGATGGTTCCGCTGCGAGAGCGGCCTTGGCCATATGAAAAAGGGGTTGCGAAAGGCAGAATTAATGACCGCCGTTGGCTTCTTGCCTCCTTGGCAGGTAGAATAGGTTGCGATGTCTGTCGTCCTCTGATCCTTTCGGCTTCCGGTCGAGCCTCAATCATTGGCATTACGGACCAAGGGGCTGGGCATCGAGAATCGATCCGCGGCTATACATAGTTGAACGGGGGCTTGCTCGGGCCAAGGTGCTGGCCAAAGGCTGGACAAATACGACAGGAGATGAACTTTTCACCAGTTTGTGATTGTACTCCGTACACAGCCTGGCCGAGCCGTTCGTCCAGGCCGCGGCACGGGGGCGGTCGAGGACGAAGGCTTGGACCTTCGCGCGAACTTTTGGCAAACGTCTCAGTGGAACGCAGGCAACACGAACGTCAAGGTGCATAGGAACGTGGTTTCCGCTACAGTATTCGACTACGCCGTCTGTCAAACATTTGGAATCCGCGAGTGCTGTTAACAATTCCGCTATTGAAGTGGTCAAATCTGTGGCGTCTGTCGCCTTCCTTTCCGCTGACCATTCGGGATCTCCTCGATTTCCCCAGTCCGTCGCTCACTAACAACAACTAGTTGCTGCTATCACCAAGCAACCCAGAGACAAGTTGCTCGGTATGTGCCAATGCCGTTGTTGAATTGCCAGCTGGCTCAGCGGAGGGACAATCGATTCGCAGCTGGCCAGGGGATTGAGAACCAATTGAGTACTGTTCAGGTGACATGTAGTTAGTGGACTGATGATCCCACGGAGCCGGCAGTAGAAAGAGGCAGTGATGAGCGGCTTAGTGTGGTGTTACTGTCACCGCTGCGCGAAGAGACAGCAGAGCATCCCACGTCAAGGGTTGCATGACAGGGCACGGACAGACGCGGCATTCGTCAGAACAGGTGACTTCCACGGTGGCATCTTGCCATTTTGTCCGTCGTCTGGTTTGTCGGCGCCAGCTCAAAGCGAAGATATTGAATACGTCCAACGTCCAAGAACCCACGATTGTCACCAAATTGACCTGAAATTCCAAGATTTGTCTGGAATAGCTGTATTCAATCATCACCTGACAGAGTCAAAGTACGAAAGTTACAAGTACTTGGCCGGACAGGAGTTTGTAAGCCGAGAGACAACCAAGGCTGCCCACGTTCCGGACCAAGGGACGGAAGAAGAGTGCGTCAAGTCCAGAATTCGCACGTCGTGGCTTGCATTGAAACTCCATGGGATGCCGGACTACGTACAACGCCGGCGCAGTCTGGGGAAATAGGCTAGAAGCCACCAGATCTGGGGAAAACGCAATTGCAAGCCAGCACGAATGATGGATACCTATCAACGACAGGGAGGTCCCCGAAGACTACAGCGGGATCTCGAACACACGTCGCGGTTCGTCCGGCGCCTGGTGCCATCATCGGACCATTTGCACTAGAAGGTGTGTACTTCGACTCGATATATGCATACGCACACGGAAGCAATGGGACTTGGTCTTTTGTCGATCGAGTGGACGGCAGAGGGTGTGCAGCAATCGCCCAAGCTTTCCCCGCAGCCCGTCGCCATGTGGCCGTCGATTGCGCGCCTCTGATGGAGGCCATTGTTGGGGTTGATCAACAAGGCTACTCCAAAGCTCCTTCCAGCACGGTCATGATGACGCTTAGGATACACCTGGCTCAACTTTGCAGGCCTTCGCCATGCGGACAATGGTTTAGAACGCGAGTAGAGGGCATAGCGGTAATCCGTACAGAAGAGCTCTCAGCCAAACCTCGAAATGTTTCCTTTACAGACTTGAAGAGAGGAAACGCCTTGGCGCCTGACGCACACCTCACAAAACTCTTCCTGGTCTTGCATCCGCGTCGACATCTGAAGCCGGAGTCAAAGGGGCTCGGGGTGTCTCGAATAGGCTGGGATATTGCCAGTCCACCCCCAGATTCCCCGCAACACCCATCTCTAGGGCACGGTTGATATGGATAGTCACCGGCAGAATGTGGCCAGATGACAGATGTATTGTGACAAAGGCCGGTAAAAGGCAGAAAGATCTCGCCCAAAGAGCTGGGTTGGTTGAAACGCGCGATGCGATGCAGGCCCGAAACAGTGGTGATGTGTTCCCACCGTACAGACTACAAACTGGGGGAGTGGAAACTCTTTAATCTGGATGATACTTGCCGTTGACAGGATCAACTCGAAGATTCTTTCGGTTTAAGTCGAGATTCATCTCTTGGACGCTCCTCAAAAGCCCAGCAGCAGCAGCCGCGTCGTCAACCAGGCCAGTACTAATATCATGCCGACTGCCGGCAGATTTGGTCCGCCCACGATCCGCAGCCAAGACGGGGAAGAGCCGTGGCGGTAATTTGGCTGGTCCCCTGTTGCAGGAATGATTTTTTCATCGAGCACCGCCGAAGTACCCTTGATCCGCTGGGCCTTTTGGTTCGACCATATTCATGACACACGGTAATATCGACGTGCCGCTACAAGCTACAACTCAAATGCGACCTTTCTGCCGTCCTGCTCTATCGCCCAATGAGAGTGCGACCGCGAAGAGGGAATAATCTGGACGGAACTCATGGAAAGCCGGGCGTTAGGGACTCAGGGCAGAGCACAACGCCAGTCCAAAAGCGTTCAGACGGCAGACGCACCTCTTATTTCCGCTGCAATTATAGTTACATCAGGTGTTATCGCCACGCTCTCCCTGCATTTTTGGGGCTCAATCTGGTCTTGGCCGGTCGCCAGTGCATCACAGCGAAGCATTCGTAATCCCACGCATCACATCTGCGTCGACGTTGGTTGCTGGACAATACGGAGAAGATGAGCCACGCCACCTGGAAGCGACAAGTCTGTACTCTGTAGTCGGGACCCGCGACGTCTTTGGGAGACCATATGGAAGAGGCTTCGATCCATATGGTATCTCAGTCGCAGCCTCTTCTTTGACAAACGTCAGAGGCTAGATCCTTGGGGGTCGTTTTCGACAACAGCATGCCCAGGCCGCTTATGCAATAATGATTTGCGTTCCATCACCCCCGCTACTTGCTAGTTGCAGACGGCGACCAGAGCAGCCACGCCTAAAAAAATTGGAGAAGCTTTCTGGTGACGGAAAAGGTGGGAATGACATCAGCTCGTGGACTGATTTCCCAAGTGGCCCGAGGCAGAGGTTGGTTTGTGGCCTTTGATCGTCGCTTGCTTCCTCGCCTCGCTACTCAATTGGCATACCTAACACCCCTAATCCGATCGCTGGAATTCGACAGTGGCTCAAACCCGCGGGGATGGACGAAAGGATGGCCGTTCAAAGATGTCTCAGAGTTTGAGGGTCTCTACAGTTAGTCTCGTCTCCCAACTCGGTCTTCGAACACCGATACCGTACATACGGATGCCAGCTGGGCAAGCCCAAGTCGCCTTCACCAATCAACCAATTGTCCCCCCGCTACTTGCATTGAAGACCGGATGGCCGGGATGTCAGCAAAGACTGGCCAAACTGTATGGAGTAGCTTATGATGGGATGAAGCTCCTTTTCTCACAGGGGCCACACGCACACTGCTGCGTCAGTTCTTGGGCAGGCCGTCTCTGTATGATCTGGGGATGCCGTCTTTGAGCTGGCATGCTGCTTCCACGCAATTGGCGATGAAACCCCCTTCACCAGCAGACATGCTCCTCTTCCTTTCCTTTTCGGCCCGTCGGGTCTCTGGGGAAGACGGGAGGAGACTTTTATTCGCGCCATTGCGGATTTTCTCCCATGTCATTTCCAGCAGATCTCGCCTTCCAATGGCGGTCTCCGACGCCGTGTCAGTGGTCACTCCACCACCACCCGACATCGCAACCTAAAATATTAAAATAATGAATCTATTATGGAGCCTCTGTTGGACCCCATGCCCATTTCGTCCCCCGGTTCATTCTTCTCTGGGCTTTAAAGATCGGCCCTTGGAAGCAGACGGCTCGCCTTTCGCCCTCACACCCTCTTAGTCTACCAACATACGCGATCTTACTCGACCCACTCCCTCCCTCCTGCTTCTGCAGACGACGCCTCCTCACTTCACTTGTCCTCCTCCTCCTCCTCCTCATCCATCTCCAGTTCTCCGCGCCAGTCGGGCCCACGTATCTGTGCATACCCCAGACGTCCACACACGTTCACGAAGCTACCGGCCCATCAGCTATCTGCATTTTGCGCTGACCCTCGACCCCGGCCTCCGTTCGTCCTGGCTTGATCGTTTCTTGCCTCGAACCCCGTTCTCCCCCATTACTTAAAGACTGCTCCCCACCCATTCCCCGGAGTCGAGAGAAACCTTCCTCCATCAAAGTTGTGTGCCGTCTTCCGTGGAGTTTGCCTACGCTTGCTACAAGATACTCCCTATACTTATTCTTCTCTTGGTTACCTCCTTGCCTTATTATCTCTTACACCCGGAAGATTACACACAATGGCCACGCACGAGGCTCACCACAACGCCGTCCCTCCACAGGACGTGGAGAAGGACGTGCATACCTCTGGTGCCGACCACTACAATGGTGCCAATGGTGCTCATGTAGGCCAAAACACATACTCACGACAAGCCGGGCCTTTCTCCCGCGTTGCCGACTACCGGAACATGACTGAAGGAGAAGCGCAGGCATTCGGCGGTTCGCTCCAACCCGGCGTATGGAAGCCGTACGAGCACAGAAAGTTCGCCAACCCGGCGCCCCTCGGTCTGTCGGCTTTCGCCCTCACGACGTTTGTCCTTTCTTGCGTCAACCTCCACGCTCGCGGCGTGACTGCGCCTAACATTGCCGTCCCTCTCGCCTTTGGATATGGAGGTCTTGTCCAGCTCCTCGCTGGCATGTGGTATGTCCAAACTTTTCCTCCTTCTCTGTTTTTTTCTTTTCTTTTTCCGTACCAGGGTCCCCGAAACTTCCCCAACATCTCATCTCAACCGTCTCCACGATGTCCCCCGCAAGCGGAAGCTCCGGTGCGTTCTTGTGGAGCATGGACGCGCTCCTTTGCGCCGGAGTGGACCTTGAGCTAGACACCAACATGGGGGACTCGGGGAAGGTTGGTCCATAGGATGCCTGTCCGCGTCCTGGACCAGGGGAACCTGTGGAGAAGCTTGTGTAATACGAGCATCACAAATCAGTCATCACTGCATCCTTCATCCGCGCCAATGTTGACTGACGGTTGGTGGTTTGCAGGGAGATGGCCGTTGGCAACACCTTTGGTGCCACTGCCCTTTCATCGTACGGCGGTTTCTGGATCGCATACGGCATCCTCTTGACCCCCAACTGGGGCATCATCGCCACGGACGGCCCCTATGCCGCCAACTACTCTGACCACTACTCGGCTGTTGGCTTCTTCCTCACGGGCTGGTTCATCTTCACGACGCTGCTGCTTCTCTGCACCCTTCGCTCGACCGTGGTCTTCTTCTCCCTCTTCTTCACCCTCGACTTGGCCTTCCTCTTCCTCGCCTGCGAGAACTACGCCGCCAACAACGGCGCCTTGACCGCGTCGCGCAACTTGCAGATTTGCGGTGGTACATTTGGTATGCTTGCCGCGTTTTTGGCGTGGTATTGTGCATTGGCAGGTCTTCAAGACGATAGGTGAGTTTCTGCAATCCACCCACCCATTCGCCCGGGCGGCGATCGGCTCAGGTCTAGACTAGACTGAGCCACCGTCATCACCGTCCCCCTCCCCTCTGCCGCTACGCTTCCATGATGAACGCGCGATGTGGATTCCGTTTGCTAATACTGGAAATTTCTGCAGCAACTCCTTCTTCCAGGTTCCCGTTTTCCACCTCCCGTGGTCCGATAAGGGCAAGGAGCTTCGCCGGGCCAAGAGCAACGTCGCCTAAGTCGATCTGTATTGCCATGAGGCTTGATGTGTATTGTATTCATTTAATGCGCTGAATATGAAGGGATGTGTGCGGTCGATGCGCCCGCGATGATTTAGGATACCCAATTACGAGGGGTGTTGTCGCGCTTGCCGCTTGCATGTGGCCAAGCTGGGCGACATGACAGAGCAGACTGGTGAAATGCGGAGCCAATGCAAAGAATCTTGCAGCTACTTATATAGTATTAATATCATGAGGGAAAATGCTCACATGAATGACTTACAATTGAATGTTGGTGATCGCCTCCATTGAGGTGTTGATGTTTCCTCAATTGGGAATTGAGCTCTGGGGTGAGCAATAACGTTAGACTACTGTGTACATCCTACGATCCAAATTCACAACTACCTAAAAATGTTGATTGTTCATCAAGGATCACCATAATAAACAACCGCAACAAGTGCTCGCATTTCAGAGTCGCAAGCTGGTAGTTGGCTCTTCAGACCAAGTAAGACCAAGATGCAGTGACGTCGGACAGCTACAGGGCCCTTGCCGTTGCGGCGATTCGGAGACGGAGAAGCGTCACTGGTGTCTTGGCGACGAGGCGAGTAAGCAGCCGTTTCCGAAGGTATGATTAATTACGGGAGATGCGCCTCGCCGCCTTTTTTGCTTCGCGGAGGGCGGGAGGACAGACGGGAAGAGGGGAGGGAGGATTTGGGGGCGGCGCTTGAGGGCTTGGCGTACCTCATTTTTGGGGGGGAAGATGCGGAGGAGACAACGGCGGAGAGAGGAGCGATTGCTTGATACTTGGCGGTTTCGAGGTATTGGACTTGAGGTCACGGGTGAATGCTTCGATTGATATGTGTGTTTGGGGCTGCGCGGGTTCTTGAGTGGGAAGAATGGTGATGTTTTGCTTGTCTTGTCTGAGGTAGACACATCGGGCATCATGCAGCTGAAACGTGGCTGCGAGGGAGAAGATTGAAATGTGTTTTCGTATGAAGATATTCTTGGACCTACCTATGCCGCATGAGCGTTGATTATCTGAGTTGGGATAGAGAAATTTGATGTGGTGTTCAACTCATGTCGATAGATGAATCTACAATACTGCAGAGTTCGTCTTGTCTTGGGGCAGTCACCAATAGGTCGCACTTAGAGACCAGAGCGTCCGTTTGAACCCTGTGCCCTTGACCTTGAGCCTTGGAGCTGTTGGTTGCGTTTGGTTCGAGTTGACGTGAACTGAAGTCATTGTGTCGGACGTGACTTGAGCACTACATGGCGATCAATGATTTAACCAACTTTGAGAGAAATCGTCGCCAGAGCCTTCGGGTTCTTCAAGAAGCCCGGCCCCACATTGCCAGGAAATGAAACGATGCAAATTCTTTGTACATAAAGAGATTATTGTGCAATTCGTGCCCAGCTGGATGGATTGAAGCGCCATCATTGGTACAGACCTGGGAGTACATGACTCGTGCAAATTCTGCATATGCACAAATATGCATAACTCCGTCCATTGGTTGTTATCACGCCTGCCGTGTAACTCTGGACGGCTTCTTCTGCGTCCGTGATCTGTTGGAGGACTTATGCTTCGAAAAGAGGGTGATATATCTGGAGCATGCGCTTTTAAAGTCTGCGTTTTTGGTTCCTCTCTTCTTCTGCAACTTGCGGTCTCGTTTGTCTTGTATTCGAATTAAATAGACTTTTCGATAACTGGATTCAATTGCAAAATGCCATTCAACTTCGACTTTTGGACGGTCTACCACGGGTTGATGCTCATCCCGTCCGCAATCGTCGTCGTAAGTCTCATGAAACCTCAATTACTTTGTCTTAACGTAGCTAATTACTCACCAAGATCATACTTTACTACACTGTCCTCGCACTCTACAACATTTACTTCCACCCCCTCTCCTCCTTTCCAGGTCCCCGCCTCGCAGCCGCAACACCACATTGGATGGCCCTCTCCTATCTAGGCGGCCGCACTCCCTACGATCTCCTCGAGCTACACAACAAATACGGCCCCGTCGTGCGCACATCCCCCGATTCCCTGTCGTACATCAAGGCGCCGCAGTGGAAGGAGATTTACGGGCACAAGGCGCCTGGCCAGCCCGAGTTTAGCAAGGATAGCAAATACTTCTCTGCGCTCAAGGGTGATCCCGTGATTTTAACTGCGGAAAGGGAGTATCATTCGTATATCCGCAAGTTGTTCGCGCATGGCTTCTCTGAGAAGGCGATGAGGGAGCAGGAGGTGGTGTTGAAGGGGTTTGTTGATGTTTTGTTTGCGAGGCTCAGGGAGGAGGGGGAGGGAGGACAGGCTGTTGATGTTTTGCAGTGGTATAATGTGAGTTCTCCGATGTCGAGGTTCACCATGGGGTTTGAGAGAACATTGTGATGCTGACTTGGTGATGCAGTTCCTTACCTTTGACTTTATCGGGTTCCTCAGTAAGTTTCCCTGGAGGTGCTACCTAACCGGTATTTTCATGTTGGATCTGACTCTTCTTGTCATCTAGCCTTTGGCGAGTCGTTCGACTGCCTGACTACGTCAACCCTCCACACCTGGGTCCAGATCTTCTTCGCCATGGCGAGGTTCATGTCGTTCCACCAGATCATCTCCCGCCTGCCCAAGCTGCTCCAGCTTCCCGCGACGCTGTTGACGATGCCAAAGACCCTTGCCGCGGATGTGAAAACGCTCAACGAACTTCAAAGCGTGAGTCTGCACTGGCCGTAGCCACGCACTCATCGTGGCTAAATGTTTCTGTATCGTGAGCCGTGCTGATTCCTGATTTGGAATGCTGTAGGAAAAGGTTCAGCATCGTCTTCAAACGGAGGCGACTGTCCCTGACTTTATGGAGAAGATGATTTCGGCCTACAACTCTGGCAAGATGACGTATAAACAGCTGGAGGGGAACTCGCAGATCCTCATCGGTGCCGGGAGCGAGACCACCGCGACTTTACTGTCGGGTAAGTTAGCAACTTTCCACAGGTAGTTACTGTACTCAGGCCGCACTGAATTGCATTCCATGACACTCTACATTGGAAAACCAGTCCCCCATCACTGACAACACCCCTAGGCCTCACATACCTTCTCCTCAAGAACCCCCGCGTCCTCGCCAAGCTCGCAACCGAAGTCCGCTCAACTTTCACTCACCCAGACGAAATCACCTTCACGGGTGTCAATAACTGCAAGTACCTCCTCGCCTGCATCGAAGAAGCCCTCCGCGTCTACCCGCCCTCCCCGCAACCGCACCACCGCATCGTACCCGCCGGTGGTGCGACCGTCGACGGTGTCTTCTTGCCTGGGGGCACGTCCGTTAGTATCCCTATCTATGCTGCCTCCCACAGTCCCGTGAACTGGAAGCTGCCAGAGGAGTTTATACCTGAGCGATGGATGGCTACGAAGGATGGTGGTCATGGGAATGGGGATGCGGATGCGGATGTCGACGTGCGGCTGTTTGCCGGGGATCAGCGCGATGCGTCGCAGCCGTTCCAGGTTGGACCGCGGAACTGTATTGGGAGGAATCTGGCGTATGCGGAGATCAAGATTATCATGGCAAGGTTGGTGTGGCAGTTTGATATTGAGAATGCCACGGATGGAGATTGGATCGGGATGCAGAAGGTGTTTATGGTTTGGGAGAAGGCGCCGCTGTGGGTGAAGTTACATCCTGTTTCGAGAGGGTGAACAGCAGCCAGACTGACGAGGAGGTCATGATAGAGTCCATTTGTTGTCGAGATCGAATTCACTCTTCTCTGGATTCAAATTAGTCTCACAGCTGCACTCTTGAATCTAGCGGCTGCCGTTACATGTAGTCTTGCAACAATGCATTCAGGCCCTCTTTCAACTTCAAAATGGTCGCAATGTGACCCGAGGAATCCAGGATTAGATATGCAGTCGATGTAAGAGTGAAATCCTTGATTATTGTACTTGTATTTGAAGCACGTTGTGGCACCAGACGCGAGGTTTAAAGGTGGAAGACGCAACAATATCTCACAATGATGCAACTTGGTTCAGCAAATTTGCTCAAGTCGATGTGGATTCAACCACCATCCCCACTCATCCATAAGCACAATAGCTCAGGGGTAGAGCGCTGGGCTCATAACCCAGAGGTCCCTGGATCGAAACCAGGTTGTGCTATTTCCTTTTGCCTCTGTGCGCTTTTGATGGTGGAATTCGTCGCTCCTTTGCGCCAGTTAGGGGGTTAGATTCTGTTGCTATTTACATTGGGGTTGTTCGGCGCTGGGTTCCACGGATCCCACGGCTTCCCCAATCCTTCAGAGTCCGAAGAACGCCTTCAAATCCACCAGTTGGATCATCCACATGGGCAGTCCAAACTCTGCAACTTGCCTCTTTAAGACGTTTCGAGAACGCTCATCATTACTGCAGATTGGAATACGAGATTCTGTGCTGTAGGTGGCTGACAGTTGATGCACCCCTTTATCACGCTACCTTACCAGAATGCAGGCCGCTACACACTTGCCCTGTCCGGGCTACCTAAAATACTCCAAAAGTTAAGGTAGATTAAGCTCGTGGATGCGCGCTAGTTTAAAAGTGCCACACCCGGCAGCTAAAACTGACAACAGCCCCCGGCTTCATCGGCTAGGGCAGATGGAATCGAAAGATAGGGATATCGGGGCATATCGACAACATCCAGGATGTAGATTAATCTAAGCTCGCCTGTTCACCTTGTTTTTGTGACGTGCTCCAAGACTGTAGCGGCGTGCGCTCGGCCCACTGTGATCTTCGAATACGACCTGCGGCCCCACGACCTTGAGTTCGGTTGTCGGCCGACGGTGACTGTCGCATTACAGTGTTGGAGGAGAGTTGGGCTTGTCTTCAGCTCACTGTCTCTATCATCTTAAGCCCTGATGCCCATGCTGAAGCTGGCATGAAGCTGGCCCAGCGTCTCTGGGTCTCGTCTTGATCCGTACACCTACTACTCAGCCGATTATGACAGTAGGAAAAGCAGACAAGATGCGAAAGCGAGGATATCTTTGCCGGCTTGGCAACTAGCAAGCAGCATAGTTCTCATTGCAAGCTCAGGTAAAGATCTCCACGAACCCCAATGGCCCGGTAATTTCGCTACCCATTCGGGAAGGTCCCAATTTCTCGTGTTCACTCACGATCCGTCGCCCGTCACTTGCAGGCTCGCACATGTGTTGGCCAATCCCGCCTCCAAGCCATCGAGAGAACTGGGAGAAACTTACCTGAGGAAGATAGTTGTATATATACGCTCACGATGTGCTCACTAGCCTCATGTGATGGAACTCCGGTCGTCACCGCCGGTCATTCGTTTCAATTCCAGCGCCCACCGCCACCATCATGAGGTTCTCCTCCAACGCTTCCCTTCTGCTGGGGCTTCTGGCCTCTGCGTCGCACGTCGTCATTGCAGCCGATGATGCTGCTGCACCGGCCGCACCCGCAGTTAACGAAGATGCCTTCGTACAGGGCGCCTATATCGTCGAGCTCAACGGCGAGCAAGATCCTGCAGCACTCTACGACGAGCTGCGTTCCGACGGCTTGGCCGTGAAGCCCCGCCTGGACCTTAAGTTCGGTCTCTTCAATGGCGCCTCCTTCAGCGTCGATGACGCCAGTGAGCCCGACATCACCACCGCCAAAATCGCAGATAAGCTCAGCGTCAAGGGCGTCTGGCCGGTCCGCAAGATCAAGATGCCCAAGCCTGTGGGCACATCCATCGGTCGTAACGGAACCGCCTCCAGCGCAGCCCTCCTGCGCTCCCTCAAGGACAGACGCGACGAAGCCGTAAAGGACACCTACAGCACCCACGTCATGACGCAGGTTGACAAGCTTCGCGAGGCCGGGTTCACGGGTAAGGGTATCAAGGTCGCTATCGTCGATACGGGCGTGGATTATAGACATCCGGCCCTGGGAGGCTGCTTCGGCGAGGGCTGCCACGTCGCCTACGGCTGGGACTTTACAGGGGACAATTACTACGAGAGCTCCGACGCGCCGACACCCGACGCGGATCCCCTCGATACCTGCCAGGGCCACGGTACGCACGTCGCGGGCATCATCATGGCGCAGGAGAATGAGCTCGGTTTCACGGGCGCTGCGCCAGATGTCACGCTTGGCGCGTACAAGGTCAGCGGATGCGCCGGGTACACGACGAGCGAGATTTTGGTGTCTGCTTTCTACCGCGCTTACGAGGACGGTAGCGATGTCATCTCGTGCTCTGCGGGCGATGACTCAGGTTGGGCGAGCGACGCTGCTGGCGTCGCTGTCTCGCGCATCGCCGTGGCTGGTGTCCCTGTTGTTGTTGCGGCTGGCAACTCTGGTAACTTGGGTGTTTGGGCTGTCGCCTCGCCAGCGTCCGGAAAGGCTGTCGCCGGTATTGGTTCCGTTGACAACACTGTTTTGCCTAACCTCATGACCCGGGGCTCGTTTGCCAACGAGAGTGGCCAGTTTGACTTTGGATGGGCTGACAGTACCCCGGTTACTACTACAAATGTCACTCTTCGTCTGTGGGTTGGAGGCGCCAATGTGACGGCTTGCAACCCGATTCCTGCAGATATCGACTTGACTGACTCTATTCCCTTAATATCCATGGACTCAGGGTGTCAGTCCGATGTTCAGGCCGCGAACCTCCTCGCCAGAGGCGCGCAATACATCCTCTACTACCCTGCCAGCGAGTCGTAAGTCTTATTCCCCGCACCAAAATAAACCTATGCCTAGGAGTGTGATTGCTAATGGGAGGTCAGTAGGATCTATCCCCCGTACGTCTACACCGAGGGCATCCTCGGCATCGGAATGGTCATGCCCCGCCAGGCCCAGGAGTGGAAAGCCCACGCCGAAAACGTCACTATCACCATCGGACCCCCCGAGACCTCCGGCCTCTTTGCCGAGCCTATCACAAACGGCCCAACCGCCGGTTACACAAGCCCCTTCTCCAGCTACGGCCCGACTTGGGAACTCGACGTGAAGCCCCAGTTCACCGCCCCCGGCGGCGGCATCCTCTCCACCTGGACTTGGGACCAGGGCGAGTACATGGTCAACCCGGGCACCTCCATGTCTACCCCCTTCGTCGCCGCAGTCTACGCCCTCGTCGGCCAGGTCCGCGGCACTCTCGATCAGGAGACTCTCCGATCCGTCATCGCTGCCACGGCCCAGCCAAAGGCCTGGAACGACGGTACCGTTGCCCACGATGACATCCTTGCTCCTGTGCCGCAGCAGGGTGCCGGCCTCGTGCAAGCTTGGGACGCCGCGCACGCCACCACGATCCTTGACTCCACGGGCATTTCCTTCAACGATACGGATCACTTTGTCGGCGAGCACACCTTTAGCGTGAAGAACACGGCTGCTGAGGAGGTCACCTACAAGCTCGGCCACGCCAAGTCCGTGACGGTGTACACCTTCACCCCAGGCGAAGCCCAGCTCAACGTTGCCCGTGCCCCGCCCCCGACCGTTGACGAGTGGGCGACCATCAACTTCGAAACCAACTCCCTGACCGTTCCCGCCGGCGGCAGCGCCGAGGTAAAGTTCACTGCCGTGCCGCCCTCGGGCCTCAACGCCACCCTGTTGCCCGTGTACAGCGGATACATCACTCTCGAGGGAAGCAACGGCGAGACCCTTTCCGTGCCGTATCTAGGCGTCGGCGGAAGCATGCGCGACACCCCTGTCCTGGTACCCGGCCTCGGCCTGAACGGGGTTTACCTCTCCTCCACGGACAACCACTTCCTCATCCCCGTCGCCGCAAACCGGACATTCACCATCCCGCGCCCCGGGTCCACGGGAAGTGCCATTTACCCCAAGATGGTCGTAACCCCGACCGTCGGTACCACCGATCTGCACGTCGAGCTCGTAGCCCTCGGCAGCAGCGGCAATTCTACGCTCAAGATTACTGATGTCCTTGGGTACCGGACCCTCGGTCCATTGCCGCAGTCGCCCGTCACGTACGCACACAGGTTCGGGTACACATGGAACTTTGGCGGCTTTTTGGCCGATCGGACTATTGTGCCGGAGGGAAGCTATGCGTTTATTGCACGCGCGCTAAGGATCTTTGGAGATGCGAGCAAGGAGGAGGATTGGGATGTTGTTGAGACTGTGCCGTTCATCTTGAAGTATCTTGCATAGATGCATAGCCGCGGGTCTGATGCCCGAGGAAGATGTATAGTGCAAGCCTAATTACATCGTAACTTGCCCGAGACTTCAAGCTGCCCTGTGTTCCTGCATGAAACCAGCGTAGTCAAAGATTGCCCGCTTATAGAAACGCTCTTGTGTCGTCTGGTTATACCCTTGCACACCGTACTTGTCATCATACTGGCCCCATTCCCAATTGTCGAGATAAGACCAGCCGTACAGCCCCTTGACGTGGACACCATCAATGTTGATTGCTTTCAGAACCTCATTCAGGATGGGGATGTAGAACTCAGACTGTGCCAAGTCACTCCGGATATGATCTGTTGACATGTCGGAGGCTTTGAAAGCAGGGAGTCCGAACTCTGCGATCGTGATGCCGCCTTTGGTAGGGTAGGTGGCCTGTAGAAAACCGAGAATCGCCCGGACGTGCTCAGCTGGCACCTGATGATGTTCAGTCAGTTGCATCCTGACAAAGACGAAGGACTTTTCACTTACCGCAGGCCTGTCGACATTACCATGAAAGTTTGCCTCCCACCCTCCTCGCGAGGTGGAAGTAACGGTGCACTCGGGATACAAAGGATGTTCCGAATCAGCAGCACATGCCCCAAAGCCACTTTCAGGCTCTGAATGATATGAAGCAGTGTAAATATCAAATGCAAAGAAGTCAGCAGTCCCATTGAATAACTCGAGCTCCTCAGGTGTATACGAAGGGACCCTGTCACCAACGGCATCAATCATAGACTGTGGCACATTCTCACCCAAGAAGAGCGGACAGGACTGGACGCCGACGGCGGCGAGGCGGGCGATGTCTTGTTTGTAGAGGTAGTAGTTCAATGCCGCGATGTCGGGCGGGCCGGCGCCGGGGCTGGAGGAGTAGTTTCCCCTGGAGCGGTTCTCCCAGATGCTTGGGCCACGGCCTTCGCTCTGTATGGCTCCTTCTATTTGCAGGGCTGCGCCGGCGAACCCCCATTGAAAATCCTCTGGAAATGTGAGGGTCTTGTTGGATGTGATGTCTTGTGACGGTTGAAGTGGTAAAGGTGGCGGCTTGATGAGTTCAGCGCTGGGGACCGGAGTTGGCGAGGCGGTTGTGGTGAATGATGGTGAGAGGACGGGGATTGGGGCCCAGAGGGAAGATAGGGCGGCGTTGCCGTATTCCATGCCGTGATCTGTGGGAGTCGTATCGGGAGCATTCCAAGTCGTGGTCGATCGTGGTTCGAGTAGAGTAGAAAGCTGTGAGTAAGGCCTGGCGTATGTAGGAGCCTCCTGTGCTGCGGAGACAGGAGTGGCATACTCTAGAGGCCTATAGGATGGCCATTGATACGCTTCTTGAGCAGCTACCTGTACAAGACAGCTTTCATATGAATATTAGCAAAGAGTCAAGTCTTTGGGCTGATGACAACGCGATGGTAATGACCTACAGAGTCAAGATGGGCGCCCGCTGGAGGGGGGTTGACTGGATTCTCATGATGATGGCTGCCCTGCGATTGACTGGTAGATCCTACCAGATAACCCGAGGATTTTATGGTCGGGGAGTTGAATTATGGCTTTATAGCAACCGATACTTTGTGATGTACACGAGCTTGACTTGGCTGATGGTATATTTGAAGTCGGGATAATCTCAACCGAGACCGCAGTAGTGCCGAACTACGGACAGCGACTTTGCTCACATGGTGAAGGAAGCGGAGTTCGATGGCCTTGTTCCTTGCTATAAGCTGTCTCTCGCCATATGTATAGCACACACATAACTGACATAACCCGGTAGTATGTCGGCAGGATTAAGGAGCCGGACAAGGTGTCGAGGGCTCGCGCGGATGCTACATACCTTACTAGAGAAGAATATCGGTACATCTGAATAATGTGATTGAAGGAAATTACAATTGGTTGTAAACCCTGCGGTTTCCCCACGGGGAAGTCAAGATATGGTTAATCGCGGGGTCACGGTAGCCAGACTTTTTCCCAATAACTGGATGAGAAGTGGCATAAAGGCGGGGAAATCCCCACCGTCGTAGCAGTGTCATTCGTCTCCTCCTCTGGTGTAATGTGTCCGGGGCTAGAGAGATTGGAGCTTTACGCGTATGGAATACGAAGCAACGAACCTGTTATCCGAGGTTTGGTTTTCATGGAGTTGAGAGAGTGTCATTTCCCCGCGTTGGTGGCCACAGCCGATCCCTCGGTTCGAGAAAGAAAGTGGTTCGAGTTAAAGTGACCATCACGAAATTGGACAATAACCTCACAATCCATGCACATCTCGCAGTTTTGGGTGGACTTAGTTTGTGCATTGGGAAATCAATGTTCTCTTGTAATGTGTAGCAATCGTATTCATCGAGGCGCCATTAGGGCGTATGGAGACCTCCCGTTGAAGACTTGAAGAACTTAAACATTTCTCACGCCTTTTCCTGATTATGCCGAGTTCCATCAGATACGAATTGGTAAGGCTCATCGCGGATCGTCGGTTCGTTGTCGTGAATTTCTACGACTTTACCGTTCAGACTTGGAGTACCTATAATCTTCGATACACCCTTAATCAGGGTGGACATTGGTGTGACTACCATGTGCTTGTACATTTCTGGGTCGGGGATGATATTCGTGACTGACACGGCGTTAGTAATCTCAACTCGATATTGTGTCTTGATGTTTATTGAGTCTCTTGCCTAGAGCTGCTGGGGCCATCGTGTTGATCTGAATCTTGAGGTCATCAAGTATGGGAGCCGTCGATCGTACGAGACCGATAACACCAGCCTTTGCAGCCGCATACATCGGTCCGACTGGAAACGAATAGAGAGCGGCATCTGACGCTGTGCAAATGATTGAGCCTCGAGAGTCGCCAGATACTTCATTCTTGCTAATGTAATGAATAGCAAGTTTCACAGCTGAGCAGAAGATGATGTTCAGCCTCAAAGTCATGTGCAAGCATGAATATACCAGAAGGTTCGCTTGCGTTCCTTTAAACTTACAGTAGATGACACCATTTAGATCAACGGCCACCACCTTCAGGTTCGGCTCCTGGGGGGCGTCTGGGTGGATAGTCGCCAGGGCATTCGACATCCCCTCTGCTATACCAGCATTTGCAAAGACGATATCTATCCGACCGAATGCATCATAGACATCTGAGAACGCCTGCGCCTGTTCTTTCCACGAAGATATATCACACTGGTGAAAGGTTATCGTGGATTGAGGATACTCCGAAGCGACATCGGACGCGATGGACTTTCCAGAGGCTGCGTTGACATCAAAGATGGCGATCTTGCCGCCTTGAGAAGCGAAGTGGCGTACGATGGTGAGGCCGATGCCGCTTGCACCGCCGGTGACGATGACCGATTTAGGGGTGGTGCCAATTGCCATTGTGACTTATGTATGAGAGTGATAGGGGGTCGTGAACGAAATAATGAAACATGGAAGTCCTTCGCGAAAGGCGGATGAGCACGATATATCAGAAAGACAGAATAGGCCTGCGTTTTTCGAAAGCTTATTTGCGTGTCGACACCCTCGTTGGAGCCAAGAGTCGTCGCTGAGACTTGATAAACGGCGGACTAGATAGAATCATGTGCCAGAAATAGCGGAGCAAGATGCACCCATTGAGCATCAAAACTCCCCTGAACCTTGTTACAGCTGTCGTCTCATTGTGAGACAAGGCTAGAAGCACCGCCAGAAGCCAGCTCTTGTGCAGAGAGTAACCGCCTCCGGCTGGCCTTCGTGAGTATACACATCTAGCATTTGGTGACCATATTCAAGGTCGGAGTGATAGTTGATTGCAGCTGTTAACCTTCGTCTCTTCGGAGACTTTATCCTGTAGTTCTATTGGGCAGATGTTGGCTTTTGACTTTGGACGCATTAGCGAATCGGAACTATTGACCTGGCGCAGTCGAAGAGGATAATCCCAGCTCTTTCGGAGTCGAAAAGACGAAACGCCAGCTCCGAGAAATCCAGTCTGAACCTACTCTCTCCGAAAGCATTTTTACACTGCTTTGGAGCAGCCCTTACCGCTATAAGCTCCGTTTCTTCAAGAGTGATCCTGGTGCAGACAGGCGCATTTGATCCAGGTCGGCGGTGCCCGCCGGCGGCGCGGGACACGGTCCACCGCCGGACCTCCCGGGTTGTATCCACTCTGCACGGCAAAATTGCCGAAACAACGGGTGGCCGTCCGCTACTCCGCGTAGGCCTGGATGCACCGACACATGGCATACCGCTTGTGCTATGATAAGAAACAATGTTACTCGATCGTCAGATATTCACCTATATGGAGTTGCTCCCCATGATCATCATCGAAGACCTGTGCCGCCTTTCACTCTGCCTAGAACACGTTAGAAACGCTCTTTCTCTTATAGATAATACCAAATACAACGCGCGAGCGCCATAGACTAGTTCTCAACAACAGGCAAAACCTTCACGACACAGCACTCAACATGGTTGCAGCCCGCAAAGATGAGCGTATCCCGATTGCGATCGTCGGGATGGGATGTCGCTTCCCAGGTGATGCTACATCACCATCCAAGTTCTGGGACCTCCTGAAGAATGGAAGAGGTGAGGAAGACCGGTGCTCTCCATGAGATCCCTAATACCAATGTCTCTGCTAATCTCCAAAAAAGATGCTTACTCCCCGAATACGGATCGGTGGAACTCAGACGCCTTCCATCATCCCAACAGCAAGGATCGCGTAAACACCTTGGCCACAAAAGGAGGCCACTTCCTAAAGGAGGATCCCTACCTATGGGACGCATCTTTCTTCAACATTACGGCAGCAGAAGCCATGGCTCTGGACCCGAAGCAGCGCATCATGATGGAAGTCGCATACGAGGCACTCGAGAATGCCGGCATGCCTCTACCCAAGGTTGCCGGCTCGCAGACTGCGTGTTACATCGGCTCCTCGACAAGCGACTACAGAGATATGGTTACCAGAGACTTTGCAAACTGGCCCAAGTACTACATCCTCGGCAACTGTGAAGAGATGGTATCGAATCGCATCTCGCACTTTCTCGACATCCATGGCCCCAGCGCCACCATCCAGACGGCGTGTTCCTCAAGTCTGGTGGCTACGCACCTGGCATGCCAGAGTCTCCACTCCGGAGAGTCAGAGATGGCAATCGCGGGTGGTGTCGGCCTGACGCTCACACCAGATGGCAACATTCAGCTGGCCAACTTGACGTTCCTCAATCCCGAGGGTCACTCGAGGTCGTTTGATGCGGATGCTGGTGGCTATGGTCGCGGTGAAGGTGCTGGCGCCCTCATCCTCAAGCGGCTGGACAGGGCGCTCGCTGATGGTGATCCCATCCGTGCCGTCATCCGGGCCACGGGCGCCAACTCGGATGGCTGGACGCAAGGTGTGACGCTGCCTTCGGGCGAGGCGCAGGCAGCGCTCATCAAATATGTCTACGAATCTAATGGACTGGACTACTCTGCCACCCAGTATGTCGAAGCTCACGTAAGTTACGACCAGGTATGTACGATTGAATTCAAAAGATAGCCATGCTCACAGTGAGACTTTCTTGTAGGGCACAGGTACTAAGGCCGGAGATCCCCTGGAAGCCGGAGCGATATCTAGGACCATTGGCTCAGGTGCGACTAAGTCACGGAAGCTATGGATGGGAAGTCTGAAACCAAATGTAAGGACCCCGAGATTTCAGGTTGCTGCCTCCTTGTAAGACTGACTCGAATTCGAAGATCGGTCACTTGGAAGCTGCCGCAGGTGTAGCGGGAATCATTAAGGGCGTCCTGGCTATGGAGAACGGCATGATTCCCCCGAACATCTACTTCAACAAGCCAAACCCCGCCATCCCCTTCGACGAATGGAACATGGCTGTTCCGACAAAGCTGACACCTTGGCCCGTCTGCAAGACCAAGCGGATGAGTGTCAGCGGCTTTGGCATGGGCGGCACAAACGGGCACGTCGTTTTGGAGTCTTTCAACTCGGATCAGTGGAAGTCATTGTTGCCCGCCAACGGGGTCGCCCAAGAGACTCCAAACAACAAGAAGAGACTCTTCGTCTTTAGCAGTCACGATCAAGCTGGTTTCAAACGCATAGGCGACAAGTTGGTCGATCACATGGACACTCTTGGTCCCGCTGCTTCGAGTCCAGAGTACTTCGCGAAGCTGGCTCACACTCTATCTGTTGCGAGATCGGGCTTGACATGGAGATGGAGTTGTTCGGCTGAAAGCGCCGCTGAGCTCCGACACAAGCTTTTGACTACTGCTGGCGACAAGACTACGAGGACTCCGGATAGCAAGCCGAGAATCGGATTCGTTTTCACTGGCCAAGGAGCGCAATGGGCCGGCATGGGCGTCGAGATGCTCAAGTCCCACCCGGTCTTTAGAGAATCCGTCGCGCGATCTGCGGCCCTTCTCAAGTCCATGGGCTGCGACTGGGACCCCGTCGAGGAGCTGTCGAGGTCGAAGCAAGAATCACGTCTCAAGGCGCCCATGATCAGCCAGCCTATCTGCACCGTTTTGCAAATTGCCCTGGTTGACGAGCTGCGCTCTTGGGCCGTGACACCTAAGAAGGTCGCTGGCCACTCGAGCGGAGAGATTGCAGCGGCATACTGCGCTGGAGCGCTCACCCACCGTGATGCCATTGCTATCGCTTACTTCAGAGGCAAGGCTTCATCCGGTCTCGTCGGCCTCAAGGGTGGTATGATGGCTGTGGGCTGCTCTTATGACCAGGCACGATCGTTATTGGCGCAGCACGGCGAGAGTCTCGGTGGTGTCGCAACGGTGGCCTGCGTCAACTCACCCAATAGTGTTACCATTTCTGGTGACTCGGCTGCTCTAGAAAAACTGCGAGCCATCCTCGAAAAGGAGAGCATGTTTGCTCGCATGCTTCAGGTAGACGTCGCCTACCACTCTAGCCACATGCAGGGTGCTGCCGCAGACTATGCCGCTTCCATCGCCGACATTGAGCCAAATAGCTCAGAGGAAGACGAGACCAAGCGTGTCACCATGGTATCTAGTGTCACTGGTAGTGAGGCTGCACCTGAGCTGCTAGGAGGCTACTACTGGGTGCGCAACCTGGTCTCGCCTGTCCTGTTCGAGCAAGCAATCAAGGAGATGGTCTCTCCAGCAGCAACTGAGGAGGCAGGCGGCAAGATTCTGGACCTATTGATCGAACTTGGTCCTCACAGTGCTCTTGGTGGCCCTATCGAACAGATCTTGTCTCATCACGGCATCAGCGATGTCGGCTACAAATCTGTTCTCACCCGCCTCCAAAGCGCCGTCGACACGAGTTTGCAGCTTGCTTCCGAGCTTTTCGCCGAAGGTGTGTCTCTGGAGCTTCAAAAGGTCAATGGCGATTCTCATTGTCAGCTTCTCACCAACCTACCACCCTACCCCTGGAACCATTCAAAGGTCTTCCGCTGCGATTCTCGGATTGCGAAGGAACTCTTGGCACAGAAGTTTCCTACGCGAAGTCTTCTAGGAGCGCCGGTTCCAATGATGGACGAGACACAGAGAGTCTGGCGCAGCTTCCTGCGTCTTGAAGACGAGCCGTGGCTTCGTGGACACATGGTCGGCAGCACCGTGCTTCTTCCTGGTGCCGGTATGACAAGCATCATTCTTGAGGCCAGCCAACAGCTCGTCGCACCGGGAAAGACTGCCAGAGCTTTCCGCTTACGCGATGTCTCTCTTTTTGCTGCCATGGCACTCCCCGAAGGAGTTGCAACGGAAGTAATTGTCCACATGAGACCCTATCTACAGTCTACGCTTGGATCAACCCCCGCAGCGGTGGGAGTTTACCATGTCTTCATGCGTCGGAGGTGATCAACTGAGGGATAACTGCCGTGGACTGATGACGATCGACTACCACGAAGACACAACGCCGCAGATGGCAGAGGAAGATACGATCATTGCAGCCTCCAGAGTCGCGGACTACCACCGCGTTCACAAGGAGTCAAGTCTCGGGTATGCCAAGGAGAACTTCTACAACCATATGAACAGCGCTTCTTGGAAATACGGAGAGGCTTTCCAGGGTATCGAGGGCTGTCATGTCGGCGACGGCCAGAGCACCTTCAACATCAGAGTGACGGATATCGGAGAGACATATAGCAAGGGGCAGATTGAGCGACCGTTCCTTATTCATGCTGGTACCTTGGATGCAGTCTTCCAGAGCTGGCTTAGCAGTACGTGGATCGGTGACAAGGACGGAGGCTTCGACTTTACCAGACCTTTCGTTCCTGTTCACTTTACTGAACTCGAAATCGCGGCCGATATCCCCGGCGACGTGGGCTATATCATGCCTGGACTCTGCCTCTCTGAGCGTTATGGCTTCACGGACTTGTCTGCGGACATGTTCATGTTCGATAAGGATGTTTCCAAGCCTTACCTCGTCGTGAAAGACTTCCGAGTTGCCGAACTCAACATGGACGACGGCGGAGGTCGCGAGGATAATGAGGTTGACCCAACCGACATCACCTCAGAAGTTCGCTGGAATTATGCCTTGGATGTTATGGAGCCACAGGAAATCAGCCGGGTGGTCTCTGCTATCAAGCCCAGGGATAGAATGGCTGAGGTATGCTTGTAATCAATACCGGTAACTTTTCTCGGGATGCTAACATTGACGATACAGGTCATTCGGATGGCACTTCACTTGAATCCAGCAGCAACGCTCCTACAGCTCGTCCCAGACCACGATGCCGTGCGCAACTCAGTCATCGCAGGCCTCCCTGAGGATATAGTGCGCCCGAGTCAAGTCCGCTACGCAGTCATCAACGCAGCCAAGAGCCCGTTGACCGACAGGACTGCGGTGGTTGGTGAGCCATTCGAACTTGGGGCCCTGGATAGTCCCTTGCCGGAGAACATCCCCAAAGCCGACCTCTTGATCATCTCCAGCGACGTGGAAAAGATACACAAGCGCGACCAATTCCTTGACCGCGTTCTCAGCCTCACCAACCCAGAGGCTACAGTTCTCATTGCTGCTAAGCAGCAGCCCACCCCTGCTGGACTGGAAGCTAGAGGCTATGACTTTGTCTTTGGAGTCGAGGGAGATGAGCGCCTTGCGCTGTACTGGGGTGCCAGGAACGCGAGCACGAAGCCCGCGGTCAACGGCGCGTCTACCCGGCAGGCAGTCATCATGGAGCCGACGACAATGTCCAAAGAGACCCGACAATTCTCCAAGTCTCTGCAGGAGTTGCTTGTCGCTCAGAGCTACGCAGTGTCAACGAGGACTTTCGCCGATGAGCCGAAATCCGATGTGGCCGAGACTGAAGTTCTCATTTCCCTGCTGGAACTTGAGAAGCCGCTACTCGACAACTTGTCGGAGAAGGAGTACGAAGTTGTGAAGGCCTTGTCTTTGACGTACCAGCGCCTTCTCTGGATCACCTGTGGCAACAACCCATCATTCGGCGTGATTGATGGTCTGTCTCGTTGCGTCGAGAGCGAGATTGCGGGCACCAGGTTCCAGGTTCTCCATCTTAGCCAAGAAACAGGTCTGCAACACGGACCGACACTGGCATCCCGCATCTTGAATTCGGAAACCACAAAAGATGACGAGTTCCATGAGCGCGATGGCGTCCTGCAGGTGACCCGCATCTACAGGAGCTTAGATGAGAATAACTCTATCAAACATCACTTGCATGATTCGACCCGGATTACACCTGTCGGTGCCGACGAAGACCTGAGGCTCTCGATCGAGAGGCCTGGTCTGTTGGACACACTGCAATTCATCGAAGACGACCGGCTGAGTGCCCCTCTCGCAGACCACGAAGTCGAAATCAAGGTGAAGGCCACGGGTATCAACTTCCGAGATATCATGGCCACGATGGGACTCATTCCCATGTCTGTTTTGGGACAAGAAGGCAGCGGTGTCGTTGTCAAGACTGGCAGTCAGGCAAGTCGCTTCAAGCCCGGTGACCGTGTGAGCTTCTTGGGCGTTGGTACACATGCTACCAAGATTCGGGTTGACCATCGCATTATTGCTCATATTCCCGACACCATGTCGTTCGAGGAGGCCGCCGCCTTGCCCGTCGTCCACACCACCGCCTACCATGCACTCGTCAATCTTGCAAAGTTGACCAAGGGCAAGTCAGTTCTGATCCATGCTGCTGCTGGTGGTGTCGGCCAAGCGGCTGTCCAAATTGCCCTTCACCTGGGTCTGATCGTCTATGTCACTGTTGGTTCCGAAGACAAGCGAAAGCTGTTGGTTAACACGTATGGCATCCCTGAGAAGCACATTTTCAATTCTCGCGACGCCAGCTTTGCAAAGAGCGTGATGCGTGTTACGAATGGTCGCGGAGTCGACTGCGTCCTCAACTCACTGTCCGGAGAGCTTCTTCGGACATCGTGGGAGTGCCTGGCCACCTTTGGCACTTTTGTCGAGATTGGTCTGCGCGATATCCTCGACAATACCCGACTCGACATGAGACCGTTTGGAAAGAGCACGACTTTCACGTTCTTCAACCAATTCACGCTCTACGAAGAGGACCCGGCTGCGCTAGGCCAGATCCTCGACGAGGCCTTCAAATTGGTCCACAAGGGCACACTCCGTGCTCCGAGCCCCTTGACGGTGCATTCCATGGGCCAAGTGGGAGATGCATTCCGCACCATCCAGCAAGGAAAGCACCGCGGCAAGATGGTCATGTCGTTTACGGATAACGCAGACGCTCCAGTCTTGCGCAATGCCAAGAACTCTCTTAAGCTGAATCCTGATGTCACGTACCTCCTTGTTGGTGGTCTCGGTGGTCTGGGACGCAGTCTGGCGCGGCAGTTTATCGCTTGTGGCGCTCGAAACATTGCCTTCCTCTCGAGATCTGGAGACAGCTCCCCGGATGCAAAGGCTTTGATCAAAGAGCTGTCTGGCATGGGCGCGAACGTCAAGGCCTATCGCGGTGATGTGTCAGACCCTGCTTCGTTCCGGTCCGCTCTGGATCAATGCGATCGAGAGCTTCCGCCTGTCAAGGGCGTAGTCCAGATGGCCATGGCTCTTCGCGACATCGTCTTTGAGAAGATGTCATACGACTGGTGGAAGACTGGGCTCAGGCCCAAGGTGCAAGGCACATGGAACCTTCACGAGTACTTCGACCGTGACCGCCCTCTGGAGTTCTTCATCATCTGCTCGTCCATCTCGGGTATGTATGGCTACCCTAGTCAGGCACAATATTCCGCTGGCAACACATACCAGGACACGCTAGCGCACTACCGTCGGTCACAGGGGCTCAAGGCCGTGTCGGTCAACCTAGGTATTATGCGTGACGTTGGCGTGCTCGCAGAACAAGGAGCGGCAGGCAACTTTTTGTTGTGGGAAGAGACTCTGGGCATCCGAGAGCCGGCATTCCATGCACTCTTCAGGGGCCTCATCAATCGGCAGAAGAGCGAGGACCCAGCTTCATGGCCGCCAGCTCAGGTGACAACAGGACTGGGCACCGCAGACATTATGGCAGCACACGGTCTCGATCAGCCGGGATACTTCAGCATTCCACGTTTCGGACCTCTGGCTGTGACGAGCTCAGCGACCAGCGCTTCGGGTGCTGGAAAGTCGGATACTGTCTCACTTTCTGCGCGCTTATCTGAGGCCGCTAACAAGCAGCAGGCGTTGGATATTATCACTGAGGCGCTGGTGAAGAAGGTGGCCGACATCTTGCAGATGCCTGTGTCTGAAGTTGATCCAGGTCGACCTATGTACCGCTACGGTGTTGATTCTTTGGTTGCGCTCGAGGTTAGGAACTGGATTACGAGGGAGATGAAGGCAACTGTGGCTCTTTTGGAGGTTTTAGCTGCGGTCCCTATGGAGGTCTTTGCTGCTAGGATCGCCGACAAGAGTAAGTTGGTGGCGTTTGAGTGATTACTTCATGTTAGGACTTGAGGGCGGCGTTCAAAGGATTGGATGATGGGGGCTTTAAAAGCTTTTCTTTTTAGATCAAATACTTGGAGTTAGGATTGTTTCCTATAGAGCACATTGGAAATTATAGAGAAAACATGTTTAAGGAATGAGCGATCTCCCAACGGCACCTGAATTATTCCGGTCCATCATCGCTGTCTGGTTTTTGTCCATCTCAATTGAGCAAAACTTTGTTGGGCAAGGAACGCGATGCAGAGGTGGTGAGCGGCTCACGTCAACGTGCAGCGACGGTGATCTGAAAACTGATAATTTGAGGAAAGCTTTCATGCTTGATAATCTACTCGTGAAACTCTGACCTGGAATCGTTCCTCGTCGCGACAAGTACCTAGGATTGAACCGTGAAGCTCTGGCGAGCTTAGACGGACGGAGAAAGGCTTTTTCCTAAAGTATTTTTACAGCACCACCATTTGCGCAGACCACGCTCCCACTGACCCATCGACTCTTCTCAGATGACAAAAAGCCAACGATTTCAGCTATATCACCAACTCTACCAAGTCTCTTCTCTACACTGCATGCATTTTCCTTCGCTTCAAGGAACTGTCGAATTTCGGGGGTATCCGGCATTTGTGATGCCAATTCAGTCTGGGTAACTAAAAGGAGACGTACAGCTTTAGACGTGAAGGTTTTGGACATTTTTGTGGTTGACGGAGTTCGTGGAAAAACTTGGAAAAACTTACTGCCAACAGCAACTGAGTTCACTGTAGTCCTCTCCATCCCAGGCCGTGTCCCCAATGCGTCAGCCCATACGCGAGTCATTGATTCCAAAGCGCTCTTGCAACCGCTGTAAACCACTGTGGTCTCAAAGATTAGTGACCCATACCGTCTCGATGAAAAGCTATGAGGGTAGGGAAGAAATTGTGGAAGTGACGTACAAGCAACTGGAGAAGGATCTCGACCTCCTTCAGAAGAGATATTAATGATACGGCTGTCAGGGCGAAAATACGGGAGAAGTGCTTGCACAAGAAATACAGGTGCTTCAACGTTGGCTGTAAGCAAGCGAGTAACGTGGTCCTGGCCGATCAAGTCCACTGGCGCAACTTCCACGACCGCAGCGTTCTGTACGAGGATGTTCAAGCCCCCGTACTCTTTGACTGCGTTGACAATAGCGGTACAATACTGTTGGGGTTCTAGAAGCGGCGCAACGACAGCTGTAATCCGTGGTGCGGAGAATCTAGTGTCTTTGCTGTACAGTGAAGCCACCTCGGCTTTCAAGCCTTCGATTTTGCTCAGGGAGGACGGTGCAGAACATGTTCCAATGATGCTCGCACCGCGGCTTGAGAGGTGGAGGGCAATGCCTCGTCCGATACCGCGCGAAGCACCTCTAGGAACCGAGCCATGGATCAGTAGGAGCGACAGATTAAAGAATGGCCTAATGATTGAACGAAAATAGGAAATTGACATTACCTACGTCACAACTGCCACTTTGCCGGCTAGGTCATGCTCTGAGGCCTTGACACTTGCAACTTGATTCTCCATGTTGACGATGGTTTGTAGATGAGGATGGAGTTGGTGGACGTAAGTAGCGTATGCTCTAGTCAATAGGAACTGCGAGCAATCATGTTAGAGGGTACAGATACTCTGTCCGTACCTTGGTTAGGTACCCCTAGTCACAAGATTACAGTGCTCAGCTGGTCCGAGACTGTCCGGCTCAGCAGTAACTGGCTCCGAAACTTGCTCCGGCTCTTGGGCAGACCGAACTGTGACCTCTAGCAACCTAAGGCAACAGGGCGTCAAAGTCATGGAGAAGGGAACCACACCTGGGCATTTACATTGAATTAATTATCAATTGCACGGACTAGACTCCCATTTGCTCTCTGAACGCTTCCATATCCAACAACGTGACGCTTGTGTGCATTCTACACTCATCGAACCACACGAATACATGCTCTGTGAACTTGACTCTTTTGCCCGTTGGTTCTATCCCATTCCAAGTTTTGACTGGTGTCCATTCAAACACCACTCTTGCTGCAAGCTGCTGTTTCTCCTCATCAACAATGAGACTCTCGAGCGTGTTCTTGCAGTCTGCCATGACATCATGGCACTCTTCCATAGCTTCTCTGTACTGTTCGCGGGTTATGGAATGTCCATTGAAAGTTATGTGATCATGGGTGAATTTCGACAAATTTTCGTCCATGGTCCTGGTAGAGACGCAGTTGAAGTATGCGCGGTACGTCTCAGCGAGCGAGAAGCCTGGAGGGGGAGCTTTAGCGCTCCAGGTTGGGGGCCGTACCGCCCGAGAGTCGCTATTGCGTAGTGCATCGACATCATCTATAACCTTAATGTTGGAGATGGTGGTGCCCTGAACTTGCTGAACTTGGCAGAACACATGCCTCCGAAATTCGATTACCGTAGCGGTCGATGAAGCAGGAGAGTCGGCCTTAGGCGAAATCTGCACGAGAAGTATCGCAGCTAAATCTCCAGTAGAAGCGTCTCCAATTTGGTGAATAATTGTGATATTCACGTTACTTGAAACTTCTAGATGCTTGAACCCGGCCGGTAAGCTCAAAAGCTGAGAGGCCGAGTGTCCAGTCGACGAGAGCTTCGTCGTGTCCTCGTTGGGGAGCCGGCAGTTTAGGCGTTCTGCATACTCTTGGAAGATGGATTGAATAGCCGCCATTTCACTCGAGGAGGGTTGTTCTGAGAGTATTCTTGTTTGACGCAAAGAAGAGCACGCGTCAAGCGAGGTAAAAGTTGAAGCAAAGGTTTCCTTGAGTAAACTTACAGGAAGTAATCAGCCTACACTGTTCTGGACACTACCAATCCGTCGATCTCGAAAAAGACCTCAAGGATAATAAGAAACAGAAGGCGAACTTTGGTTCACTTGACGTCCGCTTCAAGGCCCGCCCCTGCAAAAGTTGCCCGGAGCTTCGGAGTTCGTGGTGGGGATGGCAGACCGGACCTGGCTTTCCAGCGGCCTCACGCTCTCTCGGACTGATCCTGTTTCCCCTCCGAGTGTTCTATCCGCGGCTGCTCACCAATTGCAGGGGCACGGGCAGGCCTCGGAGGCAACTTCCCTGAAACATCTCTCAAGTTACACTCTAAAAGCTGTTGATTGAGAGACAAACCGTGATTCAGGGAGACAAGGAATTGAACTTGGGGACAGACTATCTCTAACTGGAAAAAGATTAGCATTGTCGCGCATAGGTTCAGCACTGATACAAATGCTGGAACTCGAGAATAGCATGTAGGGGCCCATAATCAGGATACTTCCACTCTCCTGAACTCTGGGAAACCAATATGCTCTATTCCCTACCCCAAGATCTTCTTTTCATAGACGGCCCACGAATTGCCAGCTTCCAAGCATTAAAAAAAATGTCACAAACATCGACTCAGACTCAAACAAAAAGGCTGGATACAGCAAAAGGTGCAGATGCATACAATCCAAGCAACCTGAAGACCTACGACACCCTCGTCTTTGGTGTTGTTTCACCTTACGGTTGGAATTGCTCGGCCGAAAAACTCATCGCCTTCTTCAACCGCAACATAGCTCGCGCTGCAGAGCCATACAAATCCAACCCAGGAGGTCCCCCACTCACCCGCATCCTCGACATTGGAGTTGGCACAGGATACTTCCCTGCCAGAGCTCCTTTGCCTAAGTGGACTGAGTATGTTCTCGTTGATCTAAACGAGACGTGCCTGGATGTCACTTTACCCGTCATTGAGAGGGCACATCCAGAGGTTGGTACCAACGCTACGAAGGTTGTCGGCGACTTCCTAGCTCAAGGTGATGAGCCGAAGAGCTTGTTTGCGGAGGGAAACAGTTTGCCAGAAGGCGGCTTCGACGCAATCTCTCTCATGTTCTTGCTGCATTGCCTGCCTGGCCCCCCGGCACGCAAAGCGGAGGCTTTAGGACGCATGGGTCGTTTGTTAAGGCCTGGCGGCGTCGTGTTCGGAGCTACTATCCTGGGCAAGGGCGTGAGTCGCAATCCGCTGGCGCGCCTTGTTTTGTGGTTGAATAACTATTTTGGGGTCTTTGATAATCATGAGGACGATGCCGTGGGCATCTTGGTGCCCCTTCAAAAGATGTTCAATGAGGTTCGATACGAGGTGGTTGGTTGCATGCTTCTTTTCGAGGCAAGCGATCCCCGCTGTTAATTAGCCCCCGAAGGTAGAAGAAGGTCGTTGGCACAAGTGTTGCCTACGACTAAGATATACAGGAAGAACTTATGCTTATCTTTACGTACATTTATTCATACATTGAGTGATATTCAAGTGCCTTGCATTGCTTCCTTTACACGTTTACGATTCCTGTCTCAGGGGGTCTTAGAAGACAACGGGAGCCGTTGGTCTGGAAATATAGATAACAGTAAGTCTACGGGAAATGAATCAGACGGGTGAAATTCGATCAAATTGAAGATTCTATAAACTTTATAGTATGGATCTTATGGAAACAATCTTATTCGAGATTACTTTACCCTGTCAAGAAGTCTGGGAATGGTACTCATCTCGAGGACGGCTAAGTTGCGAGTGAGTAAAGATGAAAGAGAACTCAGGCCCCAACAAACATCCCAGAAATCATTGCACCTCCAGCGAATCCGACGCCCATAGCCCACGATGCTCGAAGACCTTCTGTATACGCTGCGATAATTTGAGGAGCAATATCTGCTGAGAAAAGCTTCTTAAGATCTGTGGATCCTGCAGCCAAAATCTGGGTAGCGGTGAGACTCGGAACGTTTCGCAAAGCATTCTGCAACATGATGTTGCTGAAAAGGTTCTGGGTAGCTGATACTGCCAGTGCGCCACTGAGCAGTTGGAACACTGCAATGATGGTTGTCTGTCAGTACGATACTCCCTTGTACTAATAACGATTCAAATGTTGGCCTCGGAGAAGACTTACGTAGAACGATACTTGTTGCCTGGGGGACGTCTTGTACATCAACTGTGGCCTGGACAGCTAAGACCGGAACTTGAGTTCCTAAGCCATAGCCGAAAGCTACTACGAGCTGGTAAAGCAGGTACTGAACTGGTGTAGAGTCCGGACCAAGAGTGAGGATCAGAGTAGAACCTAGAACAGTAAGGGCACCAGAGAGTACACAATATAGGCGGTCATTTCGGTATTTGGAGTACGCCACACTAGATAGTAGTGTGAGGAACGCTAATATGTAAGTATGAGACGAAGCATTAGATTTAAGCAAAGGTAAGATGACTCACCTCCACCGATTAACAAGGGAAGAACATTGACACCACTCTGTGCTGGAGTGAACCCTTTCGTCGCCTGGAAGTAGACGGGCAAATTGTACTGGATTGAGTACGCAACTGAGCTAAGCCTACGAAGGTATTAGTAAAAAGAACCGAACATCTCGAGAGCAGGGGTTACGCTTACATGAACGCGAAAATGCAAAGGAAGCCGATCTTCATGTTGGTCAAGAACCTTGCTTGAAGGAGGGCATCCTCTTTCATGAAGTACTGCTCAAACCCAAACAGCATAGCAATCGTAATCGAACCCATCAGAGTACCGACGACGAAGCCGGAGTCCCACTCGTGTTTGATACCTCCGGACTCCATTGCAGTGACGAAAAGGGCGATGATGCCAGTGATAAGAACGACGCCCATCAGATCCATTTGACGTACAATGCTCTTCCATGGTGCCCTGACGGTCTTGACAGTACTTGGAATCTTGAAGAAAAACAGAACGATGATTCCGGCGATGACAGAAAAGGGTATGTTGATCCAGAAGCTACGATACGCAACTTGTCAGCGTTCCCTCTCTGTGCATCTTACACGCTGACTGGACTTACCACCACCTCCATGAGAACTTTTCTGTAAGGAAGCCGCCGATAATAGGACCAAGAGAACTCGCACCCGTAAAAATGGCGCCAAACGCGCCTAAGTAGATTGGCGTTTTACTACGAGGTGTGACGAGCGCCAGGATAACATAGACGCCGCCAGTCAAGCCGGCGGCGCCAATACCCTGAACCGCACGTCCGGCAATGAGGAAGGCGCTGTTGGGGGCAATAGCACACAGGACGCTTCCGACGGCGAAGATGATGAGCGCTGTCAGAAAGATCCATTTGGGAATAAAAAACTTGTATAGCTTGCCCCATGGCACCTGGAAACTTGCTATCGTCATCAGATATGCAGAGCCATACCAACCGGCATCTGCGAGGGCCTTGAACTCGGTGGTAATGACGGGAATCGCGGTGGCGACAATGGTGGCATCGAGAGCGAACTAATTCGTTGAGTGATACTGTCAGTCATAAGAGTCTTTATTCTGCCGCCAACTTTTGCATTTGTGGTTATTGATCGTTGGGGCTTTACCTCAAAAAGGCCCAGCGCCAACGCCAAGATGACGAGAACTAGAGTGATGCCCTCGGGATATTTGCCTTCATCTTCATCCGGCTTGATAGGATCCGTAAGTCTCTGCCCGTCATCGATGTTAAATTGCAAACGATCCGAAAGTGTGTTATTTCCGGTAGAAATACGCCTCAAGTAAGGCTCCGTATTATCGTCAATATTTTGAAAGAACCAAGAATCCACCTTCGTAGACTGACTCTTTGCGGCGTCCATGTTGAAGGTTTGGACTCTTTTCGTAAAAGGGTTTCAATGGTTGATCCAGTCAAATGTTTACTCTAGCACCAGGCGAGGGTAAAAATTCGTTCTCAATTCTGAAGACTTTGAGCAAGGATTCAATAAGATCTACTGATTGGAGATCAGTGTAGTCCAAGCCCCCATGCTAATGAACGTCACATACAAATCGAACATGGCATGTGATACAATTCTAGCACCTAGCAAAACTTTCGCAGCTGCATGCACGGAACGCTTTGCTATCTGACTACCCCCGGACAAGAAACTACAATACTTGTTTGGGTCTACGGCACTACGCCGATGTCTGAACCAGAGTATATTGAGGTATCTGAGGCGTGAAACTAGTGCTGGGACTTGGTCCGGAGAGATAATCCCGGGCCCTTGAGTAAGGTCCGGGCCGGCGGAGTAGCCTCCGAAGCTCAGTCGGAGACATTTCCCTTGGCACAGGCGCCTACGGGCGCCCGCGGAAGCGCGAGGTTACATTTAAGACGCTAGGACGACCTCCATCACCCATCTTATTGACACGAACTATTAATCTTCAGAGATCGTTACAGCATGGTTGAGACTCTGCTGACTGGGGCTGGCGTGTGCAGGCCTTGCAAAACATGTTACACTAGGCCTGCTGCTTTGCTGGGCTTGTCCAGGCCGTGTACACAAGATGGTTGCTGTTGAATCTTCGTGCAACCGGCCAATCTCAGGTCCAAAAGTAGACCACCCAGTGACTAGAGGCTCATCTATGAACGTGTAATAAAGAAGTGTTTTAGATATCATCGTGAAGCCCGAAGAATCTGTTTTGCACAATGGGAATTCAGCATCTTCAGACTTCTCATTTTTGAATCATCGCTCTTTGCTACAAAAACATTAGGCCTGCCAGTGGCTCAAATTTCCGACGCCATTAAGCTTGCCCAAACTTTAGCAATTTGATCCAAGAACATCCAAACATGCCTCTCGGGATTATTGACGCAAAGCTTGGAGAGGGTGCAGTTCTTACGGGGACCGTCCATCTTGTCAGGTCGTCCTCTAGTACCAGTGATTTAGCCCACGACGTCCCGAGACGTAGAGGCACGCTCATGAGAACAACCTACATGGTAAGACCACGTGTATTTCCCAGCATCGTGTCAAACATCACATTCACACACCTTAATTAGGGAGTTGACACGGTCTTGGTGCCTCAACCATCCTTGAAAGACCCAAATGACCCATTGGTGAGTCAAACCCCCCACACAGAGAGCAAATAAGACTCGTCTAACACGCAAGATGGTGGAAGCTCTGGGCCAAGTGACAGAAGGAAGCGGCTTTTTGGGTCATCTTTTTCAACACCATCATCTTCGCTTCACTGCCCGGTCCCATGCTCAGCCCAGCCACGTTTGCTCTCGCCCCCATCCTCGGCGTCAGTATCACCAAGGTTGCTGAGTTGTCTGGTTACCACCTCCTCATCGTTGCGGCTATAGGGTTCGTCAACTTTCTTTCTTACCTGAAGTATTCTCCCTGCCCAAGCCTTAATTCTAAAATGCTCTGTACCGTAGGCCTTTGGTATCAATCTTTGCGCAGAAGTATGGAAAACGCCCACAATTTCTCTTCGCAGCCATTACCGGAACCCTTGGCACCGCTGTCTGTATAGCAGGGTCCCAGAGATCCCATTACAGCACGATATTCGCCGGTCGTATGATCCAAGGACTAGGCGCTACAGCTTGGGAAAGTCTGGCGCTTGCGGCGATTGGGGATTTGTTCTATCTCCACGAACGCGGCTGGAGAATCGCCATGGTCGTCGCCTCGTCAGCTTGCACTGTTTCGATGACATCAATCATCAGTGGAGTCATGGCAGAGCGCCTCGGCTACAAGATGTTGTTTATTGCTGAATTGCCATTCGACATTGCAGGTCTCGTCATGACGGCTGCTCTGCTTCCTGAAATGCAGTTCAAGCGAGCGGCTTTCACTCAGCAAGACCTGGCCTCCAGCTCTCAATCCAGCGGCGACGAGGAAATTACAGCCGTCAAAGGGCCCCTTGACACCAATATCACAGCCAAAAACAAAATTGCCGAGACCGATGTTGTCATCGTCCCAAAGAAAACATTTGCGCAGATGCTAGCGCCATGGTCTCGTCAGACTTACACGGAGAAGAGCATCGTTCGCCTGCTAGCTGAGCTCTTCATCAACTTTATCAACCCAGCTGTGCTTTGGATTCTGGCTGTAAGCGCAGTGCTCAATGCGTGCTTTGTGGCATCCAGCTACATCCTGTCTCAGATCTGGTCAATGCCTCCGTACAATCTCAACATTGAGCAGAATGGCTTTTTTTGGGCTGGCGCACTCATTGGTGGTTTATTCGCCATTCCTGTTGGCTCAATCTGCGACTGGTCTGCAATGACAATGTCGAAATGGAACGGCGGCGTGTACGAAGCAGAGTTCAGGATCCCTGTCAACATACTCGGTGCCGCCCTCAGCGGGCTCGGATGGTTCCTGCTTATGTGGGTGGTCAATCACCCCTATGCGAATGGGTATTTCCTAGGGGCCTTTTGCTTAGGCTGTATGGCGTTCAGTATCTCAGTTCCCTCGACGTCGGCCGGGCTCTATATCTTGTGAGACTCTTCTCCGTTTATAAACATGATGGGCACATCAAGCTGATAGCAACGGTCTAGAGACACATTCCCACAACGGTCTAGTGAGATTTTCATTCTCCAGATGATGCTAAAGAACTTTCTGTTTTACTCATTCTCGACCTTCATCAATACATGGACTACTGAAGCGGGTCCCGGAACTGTCTTCATGGTCCTGGGGATCGTCTCACTAGGGCTGTTCATCACTTGCGTTCCTATGTGTGAGTGGCATCAGATTAACCTTGAGTTCCATGGCAATTTCTAACCGCAAATCACAAATAGACATCTTCGGAAAGTTAAACAGGAAATGGATTAACAATCTTTATGCCCAACACCGTTTCCTTCTGGAACTGGCCGAAGGAAGCAAGGTGCTGTCAGCGAAAGATTAGATTGACGTAGAGTAGACAGGAATTGCAAATAGTCAAGTCTGAGGGGCATGTCCCCCTTTAACTTGACCTTGAAACGGGTTCAGAGGCAGCTTCGTGTCGGAGCTATCCACATGAGTGTTTATATCCGGAAATAGTGGCCAAGTTCATGAGAATAAAACATGCCGAGCAGCTTCACTGGCATCTTCAAAAGCTAAGATCACCTTCATTGGCACAGATATTGAGGCAATAGTCTTGGTCAAGTTCTTCCTGGCCGTTGCGTCAGATACTGGGAAAAGAATCCAGTACGGGCTTGAATCGATAAATCAACCCCGCAGTGGAATCCTGAACCCGCCTCAGGAATGTGAATGACAGTGTATTGACGCACATTATATTAATGCAGTACTTAGTCTGGACAGTGAAACTGAATTTAAGTGATATGCATTCATTCCATGCTCTATTTTCAGTTCTATAATGCTTGGTAATGACTCTCACATCACACACACCTTTCGATTCAGAACTATGTAGATCGCTTTCGGAAACGAACAACCACCTGGGGCAACTGATTCATAGCGTATCTTCTCAGATTCCATTCCCAGTCCATCTCGTGTTGATTCATATGCTCCCAATCCAGGGCCCAAACCATCTTGGAGATCATCAGCTGCGCCTGCAAGAGTCCTGTTTTGCGACCGATGCAGCCTCGCGTACCAATGCTGAAAGGCTGGAATACAGACAGCTTATCATTCTCAAATGTCTTGTCATAATCTGGATGGTCTTTTGGAAGCCATCTCTCGGGGTGGAATTCTCGCGGTTCCGCAAAGTAACGCTTTGAGTGGAAAACTGCCCAGAAGCTCGTTTGAACGCGGTACTAGAGCACGACATCGGTTAGCAGAGATCTTCTTAGATAACTAGACACGAAACATTCGAGTTTACCCCTTTAGGTATGTAGTGGCCATCAACGAAGCCTCCAGGACTGATGCGAGGTAGACCTGAAGTGCCCTGAGTAGCTAGTCGAAGACCCTCGTTGATGACAGCATTGAGCCACGTAATGTTTTGCACGTTATCGGATTTGATTTCCTCGTAGGAAGCAAAGCGACCACGAATATCGGTCTTCAACTTCTCGAGTTTGTCTCGATGCATGCCAAGAAAATGTACCGATACCGTAAACATGTTGGAAGTGGCTTCAGCGTTGCCTATGACCACGTTCATGCTTTGAGCAACAAGAAAGTCGACTCCAGGCGGTTCTTCGCCGTCTCTGATGAGAGAAGACATGAAGTCTTCGTGTTCAAGAGAATCGCTGGTCCGAGTTCGATCATCGATGTACCTACTATTGATATGCTGGAGTTTTGGCGCCACTGTCGCTAAGCTAGGACTCAAGGCAAGCAACACGAACGGGTAAAGAAGGGGAAAGCGTGCAAAAACCTGGTTCACGGTGCCCCAGAAACTCAACTTGGAGAACGTTTCCAGGAACTCTCCGGCTTCACCTAAACAGTTCGACAGTCCAACGGTAAGAAACTGATTTTCCTCTTTGGTCCACATATCTTACCGTTTGCTATGTTGCCATAGTCATGTCCAAATGTCAAGTCGCCGGCAAGATCCATGCTGAGCCACTCATTCCACTAGAAGGTCAACTTTAGTCAAACTCAAAGATGATCTTTCAGGACTTGACATAATTACACTTACCTCTGTTAAGTTGATAGGACCGTTTCGGCAAGCCTCTTCGACCTTGCGAACGAATCGGTCGTAATGCTTGTGGAAGAGCGGCTCTTGCCAACGTTTAATCGCATTCATGTTGAAGCTTGGTTCCATGGCCTTTCTCACATGACGATGAATCTTTGGGTCCGTATCAGCAGCGAAACCTTTGTGCTTTCCTGCAAGAGCTCCCAGCTCTTCGGTCTTCAAAAATGCCTGCGCATCGTTTGTCTTGCCAGGCATCAAAACGTCTAAGTAGGAAAAAAATCGTGTTGTTAGCCCTTGATGGTACGCGAAAATGTTGTCAATCAAATTTCAAAACGCACCGACTATTGCCTTGTACCCGAATATGGCGATCTCATTAGGTGCAATTCGTACGACATCTCCATATTTTTCAAAAGCCTTCTCGACTGCCCATGGCCAGCGACCTCTTAGCCTACGGATTGTTAGATGAAGGGAATTGCAGCCTACGCGAAGAGTGGTGTACTACCAGTAGTATGCAAACCATAATTCTGAGATTGCAGCAACCTTAGGGCCAGGATACTTTGCATATGGATGTAAGGTCAGGCGATATCCTATCAAGAGGAGCCAATATGCCGTGAACTGGGTTGTTCTTTAGCGAAGCCCAAGCCTTGCTTGGGGAAATCGTAGATCATGTTGACTAACCAATAATACGATGATTGAAAGCCATGAGCTGAGCGACGCGTCTTTGAGATGTTCCATGGCAAATTCGCTGATTCGTTTCGTTGACGCAGCATGGAGCGCATCCATGTTTATTTCCCTCGTCATTTTGTGCATTGTTTTTGCAGCGAGTTGTTCTCGCCCGAATTCGCAATCCATACAAGGAATCACTTTTGAAAAGGTCGAATAAAGGCAACTAATCTTGCGGAAACGCCTAATTCCCTCGAATAAAATGATATATTGAAGAGGCAGATACTTTTGTGGCTAGATTGCAGAACATCAATCCGAGTCAACTTCTCACGTTGTAGGGGTCAAGTATCACCACTGAGACTACTGGTTGTAGCAAAGGTCGATGCTTGAAACCTAGTGCTGTCTCTGCCACCCTCCTAACGGTGCAACACATATTGGTCCATGCCTGCTCTAGTGTAGGTCCTGCGAGCGAGTCATTGGGAAAGTTTCGGCACGCGTGATTGTGAGGGTCTCGGAGAGCATCGGACGTCTCGAAGGCAACTCCGGCGTAGACTCCGGAGTGAATGGTTCAGTTCCATTTCGTAGGTCCCAGGGCAACTACTGCACAAGTCCTTGCGAAACAGTGTGTTGCAAAGTCCAGGCTGCAGCCCCGCCCCTGAGATACCTTCATGGTAGTCTAACAGTGAACGCTTGGAAACCGTAGAAGGTGCTTGCTAAGCGACTAAATGTGAGAAAAAATGATGAGCGAAATGGTCAACTATACGAGGCTCTTGGTCATAATTGCTTCTCATTCATTAGCCGGGAGAATTGAAGTGAGTTAGTGTTTAGTTGAGCTCGTTGGGTTACAATTGCCGGGCTTGTGCTGGATCTCGATGAGTTGTTGAACAGCTATGGTTCGAAGTGAGGAGAACAGAAAGCGGGAACCTTGCCGAATATCATGTATTGGAGAAATCAATTTTCAATTGGGTTTGCCATTTGTCAGAAGCTCAGTTGTAGAATTGCACCTCGTTTGCACCTCGTTTGCTGTTCCCTCGTTGCTAGGATCGACTACCCTTTCACAATATCTTGACGGTTCCCCCGTTAGCGCATACGGCGCTCCCGGATACCCATCGACTCTTCTCACAGCACAGCCAGCCCACAACTTCAACAACATCACCAACCTCGCCCAGCCTCCTATCTACGCTGCACGCTTCCATCTTTGACTGTATGAGTTGCCGGACGGGTTCGATATCAGGGAGGCCTTCAGGTAATCCGTTCGCGGTGTCGCCCGTCTTCGTGACCCCGACAATTAGCGAATTTACGGTCGTCCTCTCCATACCAGCCCTTGTTCCCAGTGCGTCCGCCCAAACCCTTGTCATGGACTCTAGCGCTGCTTTACAGGCCCCGTAGAGCAATGTCACTGGGGCTGGCTGACTCTGGCGTGCTCCCTCAGACGATATATTGACGATGCGACTATCCGGGGCGAAGTGCGGCAGCAGGGCTTGAACGAGTTGAACTGCGGTCGATATATTCGCTGTCAGCATGCGACGTACATGTCCTTCATCAATGCCTTCAATTGGCATTGTCTCTTGCAGGGCTGCGTTCTGCACAAGGATGTTGACAGTGCCACTGGAATGTTGCTTCACTCCAGCCACGATGCTGTCGCAGCATTGTGTAGGCTCTGTGAGAGGCGCAACCACGCCGAAGACTCGTGGAATGACGTGGTTGTGAGGATTCTGCTCTTGATAGAGAAGCGCAATCTCCTCCTGCAAGGAGATGACATTCCTCAGCGAGGTCTCATTAGAGCATGTCGCTAAAATGCTCGCGCCCCGGCAGGCGAGGTGGAAGGCTATGCCGCGCCCCAGACCTCTGGAGGCGCCGCTAAATGTCAAAGCTAAGGTCAGCTTCAGTGGCTTGGAATAGTGCTGCGAAGCAAAGTCTTAGTCATTCGCAGGTTCACACTTACGTGACAATAGCAAACTTCCCTGCCAAGTCTTGTTCTCCCACATGGGCATTCGGGAGAGTGTATTTCATTTTTACTGAATGGAAGAGAGCGTCTTCTGAGATGTTGTAATGAGAAGCATCGACTGTTCAACTCTGCCAATCTCAGATGGGTAGTATCAGGGTGTTATGTATCTTGAGGGCTTGAGCGGCGTGAAGTAAGGGAGTACTTCTATCGGCGGTCTGTAATCTGCATCTTTTGTATTACATGTGCCGAAGAAGACCACTGTAGCCTCCTACTTAAGCTTGTATTAATTATGTGGCTGGTGTGTACCACACTGCTCGAGTCCCGTCGGAGATGCGGAGGCCGGGAGGACAGTTACTTTTACCTATGGTAATTCAGTCCGATTCGGAGATGTGAAACCTTTTGCTGGTTCGAAGAACAAAGCACTTCATTTATGGAAGCTGAAGCCAATTGATGGCCTGAAATTGTCAATTGCACATGAGAAATGGTGGGACCCCTAAGGTATGATATTTCTCACGATTTCTGGATGGGCTTCGTGAAGGCTTGGCCGGAAAGTTCTCCAAAAACAGGTCCTTAATTCATTGTGCTAATAATCTAAGAACCATGTGTTTCAACAGCGAGAATTGCAAAGAACCTAGAGGGCATGAAAAAAGAAACGGTCTACAAATTTCAAGTGCTATCTAATTGCTTTCTTGAAAGTAGGCAAGAGCCTCTTCAATCTTCTCCCTCATGAGGTGCACGTGTCCTGGCATCGGCATCTCAAGATGGTCTGCATCAACAGACAAGCACAGTCCGACCTGTCCCACATACTTGTCCCAACCATTCGGGCCCAAGGCCCCCTCAGAGCCACGCTTGTCAGGAAAGCCCCAAGCAAGAGCCCCTAGAGCTGGATCTTCCATAAAGCCAGGATAGGCTTCTGCAGGAAATCCCATGCTCACCATTTCGCGCTTTAGTTCAGACTTGCCCTCACAGCGACCGCCCATACCCTTCTCTGCCCAAACGATGCTTGTTTTCTTGGGGCGCTGGTGGGGAGTCATGGGCTCCGGGTGGTAGGCTGCTACAGCTTTGAAAATTCCAAGCAGATGTTGCATCGGCGCAGATTCTGCCGTCGAGTTCCAGAAAGTGTCCTGCGCGGCCATCTTCTGGAACATTTGCCAACCTGCTTCGGGCTGGACTTTGACAAGACTCGTTTCGGTCTTGGTACGTGGTGAGCAAATGTCGATGATCAGGAGGCCATCAACCTCCCGACCGAGGTCGCCTAATTGACGACAGACTTCATACCCAAGCATGCCACCACCAGAGAAGCCACCGATGTGTAGTGCGCCATGTGGCCGAGACTCAGTCACAGCATCGACAATCAGCTTCGCAGCTCCTTCAATACCGACCTCGGCGTTCATCTGCTCCGGGCAGCGGACAAAAGGCGAGTCGACGCCGTAAATTGCTGTCTTGGTGTTGAAGGGTGGTAGATGGATGTAGCTAGCAATAGTGCCGGTTCCGTCGGCGATCATGTACAATGGTGTCTGGTCTGCTTTCGGACGGCCGTGAAGCAAGATCACTCGGGCCTTTGGCGGTGGAGAGATGGTTTCTTGCTTCTTCACCATGGGAGTCGGAATGGACTGAACTGGCAAAAGTGATTCACTCTCCGAGATTGAGATTGAGGTGACGACTGGCTTTTCAACATGTTTCTGATCCAGCAGTACCCAGTGAGAGGTGATCTCTGGTGTTGGGCAGCTGGTAGATAGGCTTTCATCTGACATCTCCTCCTCACTGATCGACGGTGGTGACGTGGATGCTTGTGAGGATGATAAAGAGTGAATAGTCTCACTAGGTACCATTGCCCCGCTGAATGCCTTGCGCAGGTCACCTATTGTCGGATAGTCCATGAGAGTCGATACTGGGAGATCGAGGCCGGTCTGCTTCTTGACTGCCGCGGTAATCTCAATGGCCATGATAGAGTCAACCCCGACGTCTGCTGTAGCGGTATCATCCGTGAGCTGGTTTGAGTCCGTGCCAGTCTCTTTCGATATGTTCTCCAGAATGGAAGTAAAGACCCCGGAGTCAGTTGAAACCCGTGAAATCAACGCCTCTTCAACCTTGGTCATCTCTGAAGCATCCGACCGGCTGTAGGCATGATTCTTGGCGGAAGGTTGCGCAGACTTCACAGCTGCTACACTGGTGGTCATCAGAAATTGAGAGTCGCTAGGTGCTGCCACCGATACTCTTGTCTTTCCCAGTAGCCGGTCTAGGACAGTGTTGCTGACCTCGTGGAACCGCAAACCTGAACATTGCATCACCATCTCCGACGAGTCAGAGTCAAAGACCCAGACATCGCAAGTTGCGGCGTCCTCAGTTCTGCGCGAGACTCTGGCGAGGCTGAGGTAAGATTTGCCCGGCACCAGAGCTCCAGAATCTGGCAACTCAACGCTCTCAAGATTGTCCATCATGAAAGTGGTATCGGCGGCACGAAGTCGGCTTGGATTCGCGTTCAGCACAAAGCCAGCCAAGTGCACCAGGCTTTCACCGTGGTATGGTGACGAGGTGAAGCAGGTACCGACAGGATCAGACCCCAGGACGATCTCTGCAGCAGCCTCCTGGAAATCATCGGATACATACGCTCCTTTGATACCCCGGAAAGCCGGAGAGTACCTGACAGTGCTCGAAAAGAGGGCGTAGAATATCTCGGGCTGGATCCTATGGCCGCGCCCCTCCTTGGCGCTCTTGATTACCTCGTTCATCCTGGCCTGAATGAAGAAGGATGTCTTGTCCCAACCTGCCTTGACAACATCCGCCTCGCAGATGAAGACTGTGCAACTGCCCAAATTCAGCTCTGACGACTGGAAAGATACTGTTGCCTGATTACGAGACAGCTTCTTCACATTCGCTGTGGTGACAAGTTCTTCAGCCGAGCCATTGGCCCTCTTGCGGAGCGGACGTTGAAGCGAAAGATTGCGGATCGTCAGCGCAGGTTGCTTCATGTCTCTCGTAGTGCCAATGGCTTCAAATACGTGCTTGGCGGCAGTGGAAGCGGCATCGCAGAACGCACTTCCGGGGCAGATTGCCACATCGCGGATCCGGTGTCCTTCAATAAGGGCATCTAGCCCTGGATCGGCAATCAGGGCCCGGAAGGTAGCTTCGGACATGGTGTTCGTCGAACTCTCTGTCACAATATTCTGTGCACAGGTAGAGATGTGCTTCGGGCTGAGCTGACTACCCGATGCAAGGCTCCCGCGTACCCCGTCGCCCTTCTCAGTGTAAGTGATCCAGAAGTCCTGCAAGTCCCACGCGTATGTCGGGAGCGTCAACAACTGAACGCTGCTTGAGTAAGGGCGATAAAGTCGGAGCCAGTCGATATCTAAGCCTTGATCGTATAGCTTAGCGAGACATTTAGAAACAGACGTCCAATTGTTAGCACTCTTATCCAGCGTCGACATGATAGAACCCGAAGAAATAGATGGACCCAATGTCGCTTGCACAAAGGAACCGCAGACCTGGCTTGGCCCCAGTTCAACCCAGACCACTTCGCCAAGATGTTCCTTTACAACCATGATAGTGTCCGTGAACTGCACTTTTTGGCGAGTTTGTTGACCCATGTAGTTTGCATCGAAGGTTCCAGAAGCATCGACAACCGTTGCAAGTAGGGTTGAAGCAACTAGAATCTTGGGCGACGAGTAGGTTACACCCCGGGCGAGAGTGACGAATTGGTCGAGAATGGAGTCCATTTGGAAGGAATGAAAAGCGTAGGGGACTGAGAGTAACTTTGGACGGAACTCTGCCATGTCCGCTGCAAGCTGCTCAATGTCATCCAGCATTCCACCGACAACGGTGGTGCGGGGACTATTAGAGCAAGATATGGAACAGAAACCATCCTGTTTAGCATCAATGTAGCTCTGCGTGACTTCAGAGGATGCAGTAACCGCCAGCACTGGAGGTGACGCGAAGTTAGTAAAACCTCTTCAGGTACAACACTTCGAGTTTGCGTTTACTTACTTGTACAAGCGCCAGCCTCGCACAAGTCGGAGAGTAACTCTGCGCGTTTGCCGACTAGATACAACACATCGGTCAAAGAGAGCACGCCAGCGACGTGAAGAGCGGCATATTCGCCTAGGGAGTGGCCCATGACCATGGAGGGCTCCACGCCTGCTTCTGAACGCCACAGAGCGGCCAAGGCAATTTCCAAAGTCAAGACGGCAAGCTGAGTCTGGGTTGAGAGCTTCATAGATGCGTCAACGTCACGCTCTGCGATGAGGTCCAAGAACAACGGGAAGCCATAATCAGCACAAATTTTCACGCAGTGATCGACCACTTCACGGAAGACGTAACTTGTCTTGTACAACTCATTGCCCATGCCGCCATAATGGGAGCCCTGGCCGGTGAAAACGAAGACTATTGGCTTCGACGTAGAGAGCTTGTTCTTCATGACATCGCTCTGGGTACCATTGTCTGACCTCAATTTTGAGATGAGCTCCAGTGTCGATGATGCGACGTATGTGGACCTGAGCTGGTGATGCGATCGTCTCGCGGTAGTCGTGTAGGCAACATCTTGAATACGGGCGTTGGGATTGGCTTCAAGATACTGAAGAAGCTTTCGTTTGTTGGACTGGAGCGATGCTTGCGTCTTGGCAGACGTGACAACGATGTGATTTGACCACGGTACTTGTACGCCCTCATCAATAGGCCGCATAGTTTTGTAATCCTCGATAAGTAAGCAAGCGTTACCTCCCGCGGCATCGAAGTTGTTCAGCATCAAGCGTCTCGTTTTGTTGCCCGCGAACTTGAGTTCCTTTGCCTCAGAGAGAATCTCAATTTTGGAAGCTTCAAGCGAAGGGAACTTGGGGTTCAGCTTCTGCGGCATGCCTGCTTGTGGAGGTATGGTGCCCTTCTGGAGCATTAGGACACACTTGAGCAACGATGACATTCCAGCAGCCTGTTTGGTTTCTCGTCAGTCTCAAAAGACTCTTTGGTGACAACTCTGATATGGACTCACCGCTTCGCTATGGCCAATATTGGCCTTGATAGAACCCACTACCAATGAATCGCCACGGCGGCCCTTGAAGACGTTGGAAACCGCACCTATCTCAGCGGGGTCGCCAATCTGGGTTCCAGTCCCGTGCATCTCAACATAGGAGATTTCATCTGGAAGAACTCCAGACCGCCTCAAGACTTGGCGGTAAAGCCGTTCTTGCGCGCCGGCATCCGAAGTTGTAATGGAAGGAGAGTTGCCGCTATGATTTCTCCCCGAACCCCCGATGACAGCGAGGATATTGTCGTTGTGGGCAACGGCGTCGTCAAGTCTCTTTAGTACCACGCTTCCGACAAAATCAGCTCGGCAGTAGCCGTCTGCGTCCTCACGGAACGGCTTGCAATTGCCTGTGTTCGACAAGATGCCAGATTTGCTGAGGCTCGTCCAGGAATGGGGATACCCGACGACATTTGCAGCACCAGAGACAGCCATGTCGATATCGTGAGACAGCAAACTCATACACGCGAGGTGAATTGAGGATGATGTGGAAGCGCACGCAGAGTCCAGAGAATATGTTGGTCCCTCCCAGTTCATCTGAAAAGCGAGACGACCGGCCCCGAATGCTCTCTGTGCTCCTTGCAGGGTATATGCATCGCATCCTTTGAAATGGTGTGCCATAGCATTCCAGTCATCATTGCTTTGACCGTAAAAGACACCAATTCTGTTAGGGTCGATATCTCTAGTCTTGCCGTCGGAGTACCCAGCCGTCTCAAGAGCCTCATATGAGCTCATGAGGAACTGTCGGTGGCCAGGATCCATGAACATGGCTTCTCTAGGGGAGATGCGGAAAAATCGAGCATCGAACTCGCCAGGCTTCTTCATGAAGCAACCGAATCTCGCCGCCGTTGTGCATTTGACTCCATCGTGGCTGTGCTCTGCTGCGAAGAACTCATCGAGATCAAACCGATCTGGTGGTATTTCCTGATGAAGATCTTTACCAGTCATGAGAACATTCCAGAACTCATCCAGGTCATCACTCCCAGGGCCCCTTCCAGCCATGCCGACGATGGCTATGCGATCAGATGGGATATCTTGTTGAGTCCTATGGTTGGCGCCTATTTCATGCTGAACCGTGATGGTTCTTCCCGGCTGCTTTAATGCCGTTGCAAGGTAGGAGGTGTGACTGCTGGTGCCGATGACTTTGATGTCGACTTGACGGCATGATCCAAGATGTTTGTTCATCCCAGTAACAACCTCGACAATGTCGAGAGGTCGAGACACAGATTGCGATACTGCAGTTCGTAGCAAATCACCAAAGGTCTCATAGGTAGCCGAGGGATCGTCTGTACCCCAAACTCTGTGTTGTGAGTCGAGAGGACTTGTTACAAGGGTAGCATCTCCAACAACGTAGTCGATATCAGCTGGAGTCATTGGAATAGCGTGTTGGAGGGATCTAATATTAAGCTTATTCCTTGGGAGGCCACTGACAGCTGGGCACTCGTTCAGGAACTGCTCCAGAACAGATGGGGGACCGATGATACTGGCCCAGCGGTCCCCAGTGACGCCAACTTGTGCCCGTTTCACGGTTGGAATGCCCTTCAAAGCCGGTCAGAGTTCTTTCACAAGACTTCAGGTAGGGTGTTCATTCAGACTTACAAGGTTGATCTGGAATTGCTCCAAAGCAGACCGAAGGTCCTCGGTCGAGATCCCTAGGACGGCCCAACCCCACGTCCCTGAGCGATCCTCCGTGGCCCTTGACCGGATGTAGCAAAACCTGCAGACCCTGCACAAGAGCCCAGCCGCCTCGAGACAGCCAGCGTAGAGAGTATCAAAGTCGTTGGCAGCGGCCAAGGGTGACAGGCTCATGAGACCTCCTGAAATGCCCAGCCACTCGGGCCCGTCATCCGACTTTCGTAAGAGACCGGGTTCACGCTTGATGCATCTGGAAACTTTATGTCAGTGCTTCATCTTTGGACATCACTAAAAGGTTTAGACATACTGAAGGAGCATGGCTGCTCTCATTGTGTAGATGAGGATTGCATTAGCAACACCAGTCTCGTCGACTGCATGGCGGTATTTTTCAGCCAATTCGTAGATGCTTGAAAACTCTCCAAGACTCTCTGTGATGATACTTTCAACGTTCTTCAGCTCCGATTTGACCTTCGTGCATAGGTCAGTCATGAAACACTGAAGCCATGGCGCCAGGCCAGCCTGCTTCATGATGTAGTCGATGCCATCGACCCATGGATCGGTCTGGTCACCGAAAAACAGAATCGTTTTCTGGGAGTCTACCATCTTGGGCATTAATGGTGGGGGAAAAGGGTACAATCGCACACTTCAAATGAAAGGCGTTTCCCTCGGATGACTTCTGCAACACCCGGAAATTTGAAGTGTGAAGAGATCTATCTCGCGGGGGAAGTAGCAGATATTGACACAAATGGTCTTTCGAAATATCAAAGATAAGAAGTTACAGAGCTATACATGTGTATCGGTACATGCATTCATTGACAATCGTCGGAGACATACAAATGTAATTCGAGACAACTATTTCATTACCGCTTACCCGCCCACTTAAGGTAGTTGAGGCCATCTCATGAACTTGATACACAAAACTCTCCACGATCGTCGATAGGCAGAGACTGCACGAACACTGGTGTCTCGATCGGGAACATAGTCTGGAGTTGGTATCGAGCGCTGCGTTGTTGTCTTCATGAAACCTCCGATTGGACCAAGGTTTCTTAGAATCATGGTTGAGACAGCATCGCAGCCGGCGGCGATTTCCGAACGCCCGTATGTGGCTTGGGTCAAGGCCTGGCTCCGAACTTCCTCCGCCGGGCACAAGCCAAGTCAATGCTCTCGTATAGAGAGAACGGCGACACGGCGAATTAGAATATCGATGCATAATAGGGCACATATGATCGACATCGGCTATAAGCAACTTCGAAGTTCCAGATTCTGAAGCGAGGGAGTGACTGGCGCCCGAGCCTGCGGAACGCCTCAGTTTATGGGACGCCAAGACCTCGTGTCATCCCTACTCAGGTTTTGATCCTAATACAAGCGTTAGGTTTGGAAGGAGGGTCAGGTATACGGCGGGTTGGCAGTGTGTATAGCTGCTTTCGTAATGAAAACGAGTCATTTGCTTGCAAACATACTAAGTCTTAAGCATGCAAATTTGATATGCAGTCGGCTAGCCTACACTGTGCGGGTTTGTTATACTTGCACTGCACTTCCGCCAGGTATCTCACAACTTGTAAAAGTCGCGGACCGCGTGCCGGAGACAATTCATATGTGACCGGAGGACAAATCCTGAATTCGGAGACTTGTGTATGCCTAAGTAGATAGCTATGGGTCAGAGAACTCTCTGGGTCGGATTTCGACAGGTTTCGAGCCATCACCCCTGAGACAAGTCGTAAGCAGGCCTACCTGGACTCTCATCCTTCAGCCTCTGTTCGTCCCTGTATGTGATTCTTGGCTGCAGGTTAATGTTGCACCGACATCTTGGTTCAGCTTGCCGCCCGACTTGACTGGCAAGAGGCCGGAGTCGATCAAGACAACAAACATCCTGAAGACGCGGTGCCAGGTTTCAGATCCGAACTATCCTGCCGGCATGGTATGCGGAGTCAATTGCTCATACACCGCCGATGGGAGCTGAGATTTAGGTCAAGGGACTGAGCTAAGACTTCCGAGCGATGATGAAGACCAGCGGAGTTTGCCAGTCAAAGCTTGTTCTACATGTCCCTCAATTTAATTATGCCAAAGAATCTTGTGACCATTGACTTGTCTCCTTCATGTGCAGCTACCTTAACTGAAGTGGTTTTGCACTTTGCAATTGCTTTCCTCAACCAACGCGCCTTACTCATGCAAGTGGATCGCAAAAAACAGGACGCGCAAACATCATTCTTGATCTGTTTAACAATGGCTTTCTTCACATGCATTTCTGACTTTCCAGTGGTTAGCCGTTGGGCAATCTTGATATCCGGTCTGGTATGATATCATTAGACACTTGCTTATGCTGTTCGCTTGGCTGACAAAACTAGATCACGGCCTACCTGTCGTGTTTGGCAATCTACAGAGCTTTTTTTCATCCACTGAACAAGTATCCGGGGCCATTGCTGAACCGCATTACAAATCTTCCATTTGTGGTTGCAGGTGTGAGAGGCCAGCTACCTTTCTATGCCGAATCCTTGTTCAAGAAGTATGGCCCAGTCGTCAGAATGGGGCCCAATAACATCGGCTTCATAGACGCAAACGCCTGGAGGGACATTTATGGCATGCGTCGTCGCGGTCACTTTAAAAAAGCATATGAATACTACCGGGAAGGACCGGAAGGACCCATCAGCTTGCTTAATGCCGGTCCAGAAGAACACGCAAGACTACGCAAATGGGTGTCCCCATACTTTTCAGATCGTGGCATGAAAGAGCAAGAACCAATGATTGGCGGCTACGTTGATTTGCTTCTTAAGCGGCTGCATGAGAACTGCGACGATGGTACCCGCGCGCTTGACCTCCGGGACTGGTGTGAGTGCTGGGATTATGACTGCCGATGTTCCGTCTGGTCTGATGCTAACATTAGTCTATCAGTTAACTTTTGCACATTCGACATCCTTGGCGAGCTTGCTTTTTCCAGCTCATTTGGATGTCTCGAGTCAGCCGAGTATCATCCTTGGGTGAAAATCATTGCATTCCAGCAGAAAGAAATCGAGTGGATCGGCGAACTGAACCGGCAGGGGCTGAGGTTTATCACAGCTATCATCATGAAGATACTTGCTAAGAACAAGTTGGAGTTTATGGGGTACACGATCCAAAAGTTACAAACGCGCATTCAGTCGGGCAAACAAGCAGATATCATTGAGTCGTTTCTCAACAACAAGGAAGGAATGGTACGTTAGACCCTTCACTCGTAGCTTAGCTTGATCAATGTCGGCCGTGTCATCGTACCGTCTCGGATACCAGGGCAGAGCTGGACTAACCGGGGAGAACAGAAACTTGACATGGAACGCCTTGTCCAGAATTCGACGCTTCTCATTGCGGCTGGGTCTGAGACCACAGCTACACTGCTCACGGCAACTTCGTTTCTTTTACTGTCTAACGCTGAAGCATATCGGAAAGTCGTAGAAGAGGTCAGATCTTCGTTTTCAGATCCTTCAGAGATCACTCTTCTATCCGTCAACAAACTCCCTTACATGCTGGCCTGCCTGGACGAGGCGCTACGCGTGTTTCCAGTCGTTCCCTCTTGGTTACCTCGACGAGTCACGCATGGTAGCGCTACCATTGATGGCAACGTCGTGCCCGAAGGCGTAAGTGTCCACTTAATTGAGGGACACCCCACTCTTGTTACTAGAAAGGCTCTGACTCTGCGCGTCGACACAGTCTCTCGTTGCTACTTGGCAATGGGCCATGTATCACAACGAAATCAACTTTACTAAACCCTTGGAATACCATCCCGAGCGTTTCCTCGGAGATCCACGCTTCGCCAATGATAGGCTGGACGCATTCCAACCCTTCAGCATGGGCCACGCAGATTGTGTCGGTCGCAACCTCGCATACTCTGAGATGCGCCTAATCCTAGCGAGGATTTTGTTCAGCTTCGATTTGAAGCTAGCTGACGTGGGTCGTGATTGGATCAAGGGTCAAAAAGTTTATATTGTGTGGCAGAAGCCATCCCTAAATGTGTATCTCAAGCCAGTCGAGCGATGAGGCAAACCTAAATCCAGCCTTGAAGCTTGTGGCATAAGATATCCGTGCACGTAATACCTAGAGGCTTTACACGCAATAGGCATGACCAAACACGGAAAGTGGGCAGCACATAAGTCTAGCGGAACCACAGGTGGTCACCTAAGCACCTTGTTCCTTCGTTTCCGGCGCACAAATAAGGCCTAGGTTCGAGGCCCCAAGCTTGAAACGGCCCTTCGTACAGCTTTGACTGCGGGGAAGACCCTGACCTTATTGAAGTGCCTTCGGCTGAGACTTACCCTAGGGCTGACGCAGGCCTTGCTGTAGCTATTGTTCAACGATGCCGGTGGCAGACATTCTGCCAAGGAAGTTTTGACCGTATGAGACTTTGATTCTGCGACATGGCTGGTGCATTGTGTGAACTGCGTTGAGGCGAAGCGCTGAAGATGACCCTCGGGTGGGATGCCATTGAGTTCCTCTCTTTTGGAGGCTATCCTCGGCCAGGCTTATTCGAAGAGTCATCTATCCGAAGCTGATAACTTAATACCAAGTAATTTCAATCGAATTGTAGAACCATGCAACTGTTTTTTAGATTGACCCGCTGCCTACCTTGCCAAAGAGTGTGTACCTATGGTGATAAACCGACAATCTACAACGTAGTAGATCTCTTTACTCTCGCTATTCGAACAATAAACACATCCGTCAAAAGCTCTTTAAGGTCTCGTATACCAACTGGTTTGATCCACATCTCTTGATGCTGGCGCGTAACAGTTTCTGCGCGTCTATGACTCTGAGTCGTCTCAAATATTCGTCACGTCAACTGAAAGTGGCCGGGCCAGAAACAGTGACAGGCCATGCCGTCAAAACCCTCCGGCATGCCAAGATTAAATCTCCGCATGTTCTAGCTGCCCTTTCAGCCAGTGGGGCGTTTACGCGCCGCTGATGCTTTATTGGGTCATAGCAACAGACTTCACAGGTTGAAACTATATTGACACACTACTAAGATGCCATTTTACCGACGAGGCAGGTTCACGCTGATTTTCTGCCGCTTCTAGAATGTTGCCAGCCCTGGATCCTAGACCGGCAGTCAACCGTCGGTTTATCTGCTGGTCGGCTACGTGTTGTAAAAATAACGCCTTGTTGCCCACAAAGACTAACACAAGCCGCCGCAACTCTGTAATTCGAGTTCCCTCGATCACAGCCACTCATCGAAACATGGCAGCCGCAATACAGTCTATTCCCGTTGAAAACTTTCCTTTTAGCTTTGATATGTCTCAGACGACTTGTCGTGAAGGCAACTCTGTGGAATTAAAGAACTCAGCAACCTCAACTAAACGGCGTCGCGGCCCACTTACCCGCAATGCCTGTAAGCATTGTCGTATCAAGAAGGTAGGCAACTTTCTTATTTTCCAAATACATTTAAGAAAGTCAAAACAACGAACGACTAATGTTGTCTGCGAACTCACAGTTGAAATGCAGCGGCGAAAAACAAGGGTGCGGGCGATGCAGAGCCAACGGATTCGACTGCCAGTATGAAAGCTCAAATCCTAGTTCAAAGAGGCGCTTGACGATTGCCGATTTTACACCTTCTATGTCCCCATGGGAAAGGGAAGATAGCTTGACCGCCGAGATTGCCATAGGCATGGAGGAAGATCATGATCCGAATAATCTGGACAACATTGACCGCCTGGTCTTCCACCCAAGAGCCTTTTCTCCCTTTCAGGACGATGCAATAGACGACATACTATCTACGGATGTCCTTGATAGTTTTATAAAAGCCGGTGGTAAGGTGCTTTTCTTGATCGCTTGTCGTTAACCGGCCAATGTCAAGTCCGTCCGAAAGTTAACCTAGGTGTCTCACAGAAACCCAGCCTTTCATGAAGACAACACTCAACAGCTCAACGACCTCACCTAGGGTAGATCCGCTACTCTCAAGTCTAGATATCTCGGTATGGCCCAAAGTGGCTTCCATCGGCTCAGATACAGAGAGGTCTACAACCCAAGTCGAAAGGCGACGAAAGCACACAAGGGAGCCATCAAGTCACAGCCAGGAGTGGCCTCGCAATATCCAGCGCCCTCGACATGATCAATCGAAGCAACCCCCGGAACGAGACAGTTCTCCATGTTCATGCTACGCGCGAGTTTTTCTCCAGCATGAGGATGTTAGTTCCAACCTTCTCTGGAGTATACGCAGCAAAGCTCCCGCGCCACCGGCAGAATTGCTGCGGTCATTGAAGAGGACCATGGAGGGCCTTGGCTCTTTTTTCGATTGCCATGCTCATTCAACGCGTCCTGAATTCGTCGCCTTGCTCGTGTCCATGTGCGATATGATGCTCGGTGGTGTGGAGTATTTGGTGCCTAAGTTGTGCGTAGACGAGGACATCAACGGCGCTTCTGAAGACGATGACTCGGATACGTCCAGTTCTCATGGTGACTCAAGACGACGTTCTAGTAGTAGGAGTGGCAGCGTCAAGTTTACATCGCAGCCGGTCTTCAGGTTGAGCCAAGGAACATTAGACAAAGAGGATGAACTTCATGTACTTCACAGTTTACTACGAGTTCGAACTAAGCGATTAGGACTCTTGATTGATAGACTGTATCACGCGGTGGACAATAACGGGAGACCTATACATAGACATACTGTCTGCAGCTTACAGGACCGGCTTAGAGTTGTTTCATCGACATTGAAGAGAAGCCAGCTATAGATGGCGGTATTACGGATGGATCAGATGGATGGGCAATAGACTCATGAAACGGAATCTTGACCCGTTACACGTGTTCTAGGCATATTCATATAGGTAGTATGTAATTCACGAGGCCTGCCGATTTGAAATGACCAAAGTGTCACTTGAGTCCCTTGGATCTGTGCAACGTCGAAGTCTCCATGTCCTCGCAAGTGTGTCAAGATTCAGGAAACATCTGAACTCAAGACAGCATCGACTCAACATCGATAGACACTTGAACTGTCTTAGACTAATGAAAGCTATGGGACATATGTAGAACCAGGCAATAAAGTGAATGTTAGCAACCAAACAAACCTGTCAACCCAAGAGTTCATATTCCCAACAGTGATTCTTGAACTTCTCCCAACAGTGAACTAGGGTCAATACAGACCCGCGACGGTCTCGCCCTTGCAACATCGAAATTCCGGAAAAGACCTTTCCGTTCTCCGCGAGTCGATCCTTCTCACGACCGAAGACAAGGCCCATGTAGACGTAGCCTACATGTACTTCGCAGCGTAAAGCTTGGCCCTCACTGATTTGAACGCCACAAGAGGTTGAGCTCCCGTTTAAGCGATAGAGCTTCGATGAATTGTCTGGAAGCAAGCAAACAGATGAACTCGGGTGTGAACCGCGTGGTAGTGACCCATCGCAACTTACTCCACCTCGACGAGCGCGTGATATTCAGGCGAAGGACCGTATAAGCGCAACTGGTCAGGGTTACAAGTCCACAGAAAGTCGGCTAACACATGTCTGCGTCTGCAAGCATCGCACGACGCTGTCAAAGACCAGAAGTGTAACTAGGTGAGGCCTCACGGTACGTGTAGCCATGGCAGTAGAAAAATAGTGAATCATTGATGCCTGGAGTGACGATGACAACTACTTTCGTGGCCGGATTGCAGCCTATTTCAATGCAGCCTATTTCAATGATTCTCATCTTCCTGTCGCAGCCTAGTGACCTTGGCACGCCCGGCTACGGTGCAACCGTGAGCGGGTGATGGACACTGCAACATGTCTCCTTCGCTGCAAGGCACTGGGTATGATTGCCTTTTCTTCTCCGTACAGTCGATCCATTTGCGTCTTACCGAGCTGATCTTTCTGTCGACTTGAATGCTGTCGGCGGCTGACTACTCCTGACTTCTTGAGGGACCCAGGGGTAGAATCGGCCGCTTGTCCTTCGGGATAGAGCCAGGATATTTGAAGAGTTGGGTACAAAATATGAGTTGTCTTAGACGCTTATTTGAGAAAGTCATTACGGTGTCTTTGAGACTTAGGTATTTTCTGCGAAGGAGAAACTAAACTCGCGTTCCATGAAAATAACCATACCGGATCATGTCGCGATATCAAACAGACATGACGATGCGACGAGAGACAACCATTTTCGAGCGACTGAAACCCGAAAGGCGAACCATAGAAATGAATAGTCACTCATCGAAGCAGTATGTAAGATTTGTTGTTGTCTTGAGCTTGGTTGTCTCGTTCACCTCCTGGAATTGGCTTCTCGGGAATTCTTCAATGACAGGGACAATAAAAGTAATACCCTAACGCCCAACTTCAAGACGTTGAGTGTCGCCGGATTAAAGTCCGTCATACTTGTGCAGTATTACGTCTCCAAAATTGCGTGAACGGACACGGAGCAAGGCGGAGACTGAGGGAACTAGCCAATCATAAGATGGTGAACCATCAAGGCTGCTGTAAAGTCTTAGCCATTCGATCTGCGGATTTCTACCGGTACACTCAACCTATGGTGAGAGAATTAAAGGATTTTCTTGTTTCCGCCCCATGAATCCTTGGCGAACTTACCCCTATGTGCTCATTCTGTAGCGGAAAATCTTTCGCGTCCAACATTGTGACCCCCACCGTTGAAACTTTACTGCCTAGCACGGGATGGTTCCTTCAAATTCATTCTGCTCAGTGGTACGGCCACCAGCTTCGCTACCTCGACCTGGCCCTAGCATCGCCCCGTTAATTCAACCAAGATCTAGGAACATCGAATGCAACCTCTTGACCAGTCAGACTCTTCAACGGTAGCCTACAGCCTTCATACCAAAGTTTCGGTACGCAAAGTCGTCAGCCTGCAGCATAAGGTAAGGTAATAGAGGATCAAATGTTTTAGTGGTCACTGTACTATTATGGGCCCAGAAGTTCCCCGCGGAAGTACCGGCATGCATGGGGGAAACATTAAAAGGGTAATGATTGCCGCATTGGCGGGAGGGCCCAATGACGAGCCGGGTAAACAAATAGGCTTCGGCAATGATTAGCAATGCAATTAGCTTGACTCATACGAAAAGTAACTGCACGAATATATAGTGTCAGTGACGCCGGTAGCGGGGTTGAGAGAAGATGAAGCTCGATGGTACGGATAGCGTTTGCGAGATCTCGAATTCCTCACCTCCGTGATCAATCGTGCTTCTCAACATGCGTCACTTCACAATCCGGCTGTTGGCCCTCTGCGGCTTGGCGACTGCCGCAAGCTGCGAAGACCGGCGATACTCGACATGGATGCTCGACAGCATTAAGGCGCGAAAGCAGGGTATCATCTCGTCCGGTGAATCAAGCAGCTTCCTGGAAACGGGCATCCTCTCCCTCGCCATGGAAGCTGCACTCAAGCAGTACCCGGACCTCAAGGACCAATATGTGCCTTACTTGGAGGAAGTTCTCAACGAGGGGACTCCCAATTTGGTCAATGCGACTTACGTCGCAACCCGACCCCTAGACCGTTTCTCAGTAGCAAACGCTATCAACGCTATTTCCAAGTCGGGAATTGCAACGATTTCGAACACGGCGTCGGCAGCATCGAAAGCGATCAATGAATCTCTGTCGCTTCAAATTCGCAACCCCGTTGGAGGCTTCTGGTACTACGTCTACCCTCAATGGAGTTACCTGGACGGCATGTTCTCGGTGCTGCCATACATGGCTGCGCAGCCCCAGCCCAACTACACCGATATCAGCTTGCAGGTTTCACTGCTCTACGAGCACTGCTTCCAAAAGAACACCTCCTTGGTCGCCCACGGGTATGACTACTCGAAGACTTCCGTTTGGGCAAATCAACAGACAGGTGCGAGCCCGTATGTATGGGGCCGCGCCGTGGGCTGGTTTGTAGCAGGTTTAGTCCAGACGTGGGAAGCCCTCGACTGTCCCGCCGGCAAGCACGAGGCCAAAGCCGTGTGCAAGCAACTGCAACACATGACGACGCAATTGGCTACATCTCTCGTCCGCTACGCTGACCCCGAAACCGGCGTATGGTGGCAATTGACGACGTTTCCTGGACGCAGCGGCAACTACCTCGAGAGTTCCAGCACGGCCTTGTTCATGTTCTCGATGCTCAAGGGCGAGAGACTTGGGCTTCTGTCGAACTCGAAGGTGGACTTCAAGAAGGCAGCTCTGAAGGCTTACGACTACACCACCCGAAACTTTGTTGTCGACACTGGAAACGGTACGATCGGATACAACAAGACTGTCGCTGTGTGCAGTCTCAACTCTACAGCATCTTACGAATACTACATTCATCAGCCGCTTTTGCCTAACAGTCTTCTCGGAGAATCGGCCTTCGTCCTGGCATCTCTCGAGGTAGAGAGGAAGTAGGGCAATGAAACCTTGTTGCTAGGCTGCTATATAGTCAATGTAATCACATTCTACACGTCTAATCGAAGTCATTTGTAAGAGACCAAGAGTCTCAAGGTACACGTCTCAACCAGAACCGTGACATGCAGGGGTTTGATAACTTGCGCGCAAGGAATTGGCTGGAGATGGTGTATCTGCCTAGCTTACGAGAGCCATTTTGAGAATAGTGCTTAGCGTACATGCAAATATTGACGCAATGCATCACACGTCAGCCCGGGTTAAGTGAAATAACTTTGATTGCAGTGTAGCCTGCCAGCCACCGCTCAACCGCCTGCGTGAAATATAAGGTACACGCAGCTACGAGTTTTGCATCCATCTTACCCACTCTGCAAAGCTCATGTACCTAAATGTCCAGAATCCTATGTCCCCCGTCCTCTATTCACGAGACCAGTGATTTCAATGGTTCGGTGATGTTATGTTTAATGACTTAATATTCCGGACAGTATGGCAGCCCTCTTGCTAAAGAAAAGAAAAAAGCGATTCAGTTCCATCTTTCGTCCAGGCAGACTCAACGAATTCTTACGAACATCGTTTCCAACCAAGAGAGCATTTTCTTTGCTGCGTAAATCTCAGTTATCGTTCCCTCTAAAATCCCGGGCACGAGTCCCTGAATAGTTACGCAGTGCAGGTTAGCAGATTGAGACTGTCAAGGAGATATTTGGCAGGACGAGTCATCCCCCGAGATTCGGGTCATCGCTTGTACCTCTGTACATGTGGATGTCGGATTGGAAGTCCAATTCGACCTCGAGGCAAGGGGCCCGCGCAGGGGCCACTTACAGACCATACTTACGAGATCTACGGTTTACCTAACCTCCGGTTAGAACCTCCTTTTTATACCTTACGTAGAAGTTAAATATATATAGATTTTGACCTCTTCGTTACCTATAGTTTAAATTATCTCTGTAATAGGAATATTAATACTAATTAGTAGTTAAATCCTATTATTATAGATTAGTAAAATATTTTGTAAGTAGAAGAGACGACCTTCTTAAACGGAATATGACAGGAGAATTATGTTATTTACCTAATGGAAAGTAGGTAATAAGATGTAAATCTCTATGACGGAATAAAGTAGAGGAATTATAGCCCTTGACTGCTTATAAAAGGTCGACGTCTATTATATTAAAAATAAACTATAATTAAAGGAATTATAAGAAGGCGACTAAGCTACCTATATTGCCTTTATATAATTTGTCCTATTTAATAATCCACGGGCGGCCTGTACGTTAATAGAGGAAAATAAGCGAAATTATTAGATTTGCTAGATTGGTAAATCTATTGTAGATCTTGACTGTATGACGAAATAGGCCTAATTGGAGAATATAAAAAGGCATTTTAGGACTATAAAAATAAACTTTTAAAGTAATAGGGTGTTTAAGTAGGAACTAGACCCCGCCGGTAGCTTTAGGTATATTTCTTAGTTAAATCTGAGGAGGCTATTAGGATCGATGGTAATATTGCTATTATTAAGACTAATTTCGAGATTCTAAAGTTAAGCTTCCCTTTTTTACCTATATTTATTACCCCTCGGTTATTTTAAAGGAATAAAAGCTAGGTGGAGTTGAGATGAGGAAGGAAGGGATTTAGAAGTATTATAATGCTTACCTTATAAAGGGGTGTGAGGTATTTAATTCTTTAGATTATATATTCTTACCGAGCTATAAAGGTAAAAAAAAAGCCTGTTATTTTAGTTAGTATAGGAGAAAGCTAAGAAGACGTTTAAGGAGAGAATATAAAGAGAGGGCTATTAAAAGACCTTTTTTATATAATAAGGTATATTATAAGAAGAGAAAACCGTTAATAAGAAATATAGCGGCTAATTTAGAAGATTAAGAGTAGATAGTAACGAGGCTTGCTATAAGGAGGTTGGAGGCCGTAGGAAGCTCCTAGACCTTGATAAATATAGCGAGCGATAATAGTACGCTATTATTATAACTAATAAGCGGATCTAATATATCCTTATTAAAATTAAATACGCCGGCCCTTATAAATAGAAGTATAAGCTAAGGGACGATAGGGGGTAAGTTAGTATATAGAACGTATAGAAGGACTCCTATCTTAGAAGATTAGGTTGAGATTAATCTAGAGTATTAGGGGAAATAGTTATATCGAGATTTAGACTACTTTAATAGTAAGTAAATTAATACGGCGTTAGTTTTTATTATAGAGATATATATCTATAAGGGGCTTAAAGGGTAACCCCTATTTTATAGAGTCGTAAACAACTTAGGCAATTAAAAAGATAAATAGTTCGCTAATATTAATTCTAATATTATTAAGGAGGTAAATAGATTCCTTTATTACCAAGGCGTTCTACTAGCCTAAGGGGTAAAGTAAAAGGCCTATAAGATATTTATAGCGATAGTAGCTATAGAGGATTTTACGCTATAGGACTAGAATTAGATCGATAGAATAGTATTAAAGTATAAAGAATTTAATAGACGAGTGAATTAACCGGATTTTCTATTAAAGATTATTAACGGTAATATTGCGGTGTTTAATTTAGTGTAGATAAGGGGGATTATACTGGAGGCGTATTAGATGATGATTCTGTCTATTATGGTGACGACCTTAATAATAATATTAATCCGAGGATTGATCTTAAGTATTTAATAAAGTATAAGGTCGATAATATAGATATTATTTAATTACGCTGCTGTACGAGAAGTATGTGAAGAGAACGATTTAGTGGTAGTTAGTATAAGATAGTTTATTGATTTAAAGAAGATCTTTTTAAAAGAGAAATTGTATTTAGGGGGGAGATATGAGGTTCTGTAAGAAACCTTTATAATGTTCTACGATTATTATAAAAAAGTTAGTATTTGAGAATATTAATATTATTTAGTAGTTAATGTTATATTGATAGGGAAAGCTGCCGAGTATTATTATTAAGCGGTGCGTAATATTGATTAAACTAACTTTTTTAGTATTGTTGATATAATCCGAAGTCGATTCGAGACCTAAGATAGGAGCCTTAAGCTCCTTTCAGAGCTAAGGGTATTGTTATTTAGCTCTGTAGCTAGAATAATAAAAGGAAAGTCGAGAATTGAGATTTTCAAAGAGCTTATTAATAAGATCGATAAACTAGTAAGGACGTAGCTAAATAAGGGGATTAATAAGCGAAAGGTCGGTTATTTATATATAGCGGTATAGAGAGTATTAAAGGTAAAAATAATTCTATATTAACCGCTTAAGGATTATAAGACGCTATATTCGAGGCTGAGGTCCAGCTTTAATATCGAAGCTAGGATATTAAATTAGACTTACTTTTAATTTTATAAAGGCCCTCATTAATAATATTAGGTAGACCGTATATATAATAGTAAAGGAAGAGAGGTAAAGTATAATAACCGTTAGGGGGGAGGAATAAACTCTTTAGGGGGGTGCTGGTCTAATATTAACTAAGTACTATAGAAAGGGAAGTGCTTTATATATAAAAAGGAGGGTTATTAGTTAAGCAACTATTTTGATGAGGAATGTACTAAGTTATATAACTAATATAGAAAGGTAAAGGGCATATAAAGCAAGACGGGCCATAATCGATTTAACTAATTCCTAGTAGTCTATGAGGACTATTTAATAAATATAATTAAGTCGTTTGAGAGCGAGGAAGATCTTACCCTATATATTTAAGACCTTGATTTTGATAAAGTTAACGATGTTACTTATTTTTTTTTTGCCCCGTTAACTTTAGGAGGATATATAATGCTGAACGAATAGAGAGTAGTATAAGCCCTAAATGAGTAGGCTTTTTTCTATAGTTGGTAAGGGAAGGTCCTTTAGCTAACGATAACGCTTAGTAATATAGGGGACATAAATACTAATACTATAGCTATGGCTCGTATTAAGGTTAAAGGGCCTGGGGAGGAAAAGAGAATAATGGGCTTATAAGTACATAATTTATATTTATTAGGAGGGTTCTATAGTAATCTAGTATAAGTATTTTATACTAGCGAAAGATATGGCTTAGAAACCTTTTACGGGATTATTTTAGATACCGGGGCATTATAATGGTTAATAGGGGGTAAGGGATAATTCTATGTATTTTAAAAGATTTTATTAGTGACCCTTAATATTATAAATACGGGTATTATGAGGATTAGTTTTGGTCTAGGGGAAGAGATAAGTGCTTTAAGTATTGTGGATATAAATATATGATTTGGAATGATGATTTTCTATATTCTACCTGTTAATATATTATTCTTTTATGCCTGAACGATATGGATAAATTGGGTATTGTGTTTGATAATATAAGGAATAGAATGTCTAATGGAAAGTACTCTGAGCTCGTTGATCGACGATGGGGGTATGCGTTTATGAAGCTTGAACTAGACGTTAAGTTTATTAATTACTTGACGGAAAGTGAATTTAAGCGACTATATTGACGATTTGGCCATTTGTTGGCGACGAGATTATATAATCTTTTTAAATATTTAGGGAACGATGTGGAAATAGGGGCTTTAGAGTAATTGATGATGGTGTGCCATTAGTGTTAAATGAATGCCTAGAGCCCGTATAGATTTAAGTTTAAATTATATAACGACTTTAATTTTAATTGGGAAATCGTTATTGATATTTTTTATTTAAATAGTCGATTAGTACTTTATATAATTGATGAAGCTATATTATTTTAAGGAGGCTAATTCCTTTAAGATATATAAGTTAAGACTGTGTGGGTAATGCTGAAGCGCTATTAGATCGATATATATTAAGGTCTACTAGACGGCATTAGAACTAATACCGGTATTAGTTTTAAGTTGGTAGAATTTAGGGAGAATGCTATTTTGTACGGTATTTAATTGAAAGTCGTCCTTGTTGAAGCGTATTATAGTATTAGTAAGGTAGAAAGATTATATTAGTAGTTAAAAAGAGCTTTTAAGATTATTTAGGAAGAGAGCCTTAGTTTAATAGATAAAGAGTACTTTTAGATGGTATTTAAGTGCTATAATGATATTATAGGACCTAAGGGGCTTGTTCCGACGCTGCTTGTGTTTAGAGTATATTTATAAATAACGACGGCCTTACCGCCGTTATTAGATGTGACCTAAAGGGCGTAAGTAATTAAGAAAGTAATGAAGACTCTCTACGAGGTAAATACTAAAAGGTAAGTTAACGAAGTTATTATTATATATAATGGGCCCGATATGAGCCTTAACCTTAATATGCCCCTAAATTTAGAGGTATAGGTATAGAGGGAAATTATAAAGTAATGGATAGGCCTATATAAGTTAGTCTTAATTAATGAATAATCTTATATCGTTACGAGAGATTGAGATTAATTACTGGAGGTGTTAATTATTACGGTACGACCGTATTACGTCGATCTTAGCGGAGTGATTTTTAACCTATAAGAAGAAAAAGAGCTAGGGGAACTATTTTAATAAAGCGATGAGGGATAATTAAGTAATAAGGGGCAAGAAACCATCTTTAATAAGATCATTGTTATAGTACCCTTAGACGATGAGGCAGAAGAAGAACTAGTACCCTTACCGTAAGTAAGATACCGAGGAAGACCCTAAAAAGTACCTTAACGGTAATTTATATTTAATATTAAGGCTATTGCTGTCTTTTATATGGTTAAGGAGAAAATAGATTTTATAATGGCGGTTAAGCTAAAGGAATAAGGGATAATTATAACTATAGGATGACCGTATAAAGGCTCTAACCTTATTAAAGCCGATATATTATGTAATTGAGGGGTTTATAAATTTATTACCTACGACCTAAAAAAGTATGCGAACTTCTGTATTTTTAAGTTGTAAATGGTCTGTAAGATTAAAGGAAAGGGGATAAATTAGCCGTATAAAAAATTAAGGTATATGATATAAGGTTATAGTAATGTTGAGAAGGCAGTATTGCTTATATAGTCGCTAATAGTTTAGCGCTGTAGCTAATGATTAATGATGGTATTGATGGTATTATTATGGTAAAGAGGATATTGGATCTGGAGTCGTGATATTATTTAGGTATATACCTAATCGGTAATAAGGCTTATGAGGAAGATATTGGCTTATTTATTAAGGGAGATGGTAAGTAAATATTTGGATGATATGATTATTGAAGTGCTGAAGTTACTTTATGGCCTTGTAGAGTTAGGTATTTATTGGTGGGTAATATATTATAATTTTTATATCGATAAGTTTTTGATGATTATATCGATGTACGATCCTTGCTTTTTAGTTTCTGTATATGTAGACGATTTATTTGGAATTGTTGGAATGTAGATTGACGATATATTAGGGCTTTCTGATGCGGCCTTTATAGAGAAGGAGGATAAGGAGCTGGAGAAGGTAAAGTTTATTATTAAGCTAAAAGAGATCTTTATAGAGGATATATTATTTATATTTAACGGCGGGATCTTTATAATCGAGGGTAAGAATGTTGTTTTCTAATAGAAGGGGTAAGGTAAAAAGATTACTTTTATTAACCTAAAGGTAACCGACTATTAGAAACGGTATAAAATAGAGCTTATATAAAGAGCTTATATTATAAATATTTATTAGCTAAAGGCTATTTTCGATTATATAAGGGTAGCGTAGGCTATTTTACTAATGGAATATAATTTTAATACTTTTAACCGACGGCTATAGTAATAGTAAGTGAACTTTAATAGGGGGCTTGTATATTAACTTATTAATTTGAGGGAGGTGAAGTTTTATATGTTCGTTAATGGCTTATTTATAAATAATAACGACTTTATATTGTAATTAGGATATATAATAATCTTTATTAACGAGGTAATAGGAGAGGAGAACTTTACGATCTGTAGTAATATTATTTATTACTTGTTAATAAAGAGTAAAAGGGTTATATAAAGTGTACTCGCTTTAGAGGTTTATAGTATGGTTAACGGTATTAATATTGTATATATAATTTTAATAATACTGAAGAGGATTACGAATCGATTTAATATCTTTATAATATCGATAATCGTTTATATTAATTTATACTTATTATATGAGTACCTTGTTAAACTGGGTACTATAAAGGAGAAGAGGCTAATAATAGATATTATAGCCTTCCGGTAATCGTATAAATATTATAAGATCTTTAAGATCCGTTAGATTAATAAGGACGATAATCTAATGGATACTTTTATAAAGGTAATGCCTAATAAGGGGCTCGAGTACTTTATTAGTAAAGGAAGGGCGACGATATAGATAGAGAGATAAGTAACTTATAAGGAGTAAAAGAAGGAGGAAAAGGGGGTAACTTCGGTAAAGGAGCCCGAGATCGAATTATATTTTTAACTACCGTAGTTAAGCGATAAAAGAGAGAGATAGTTAATATTGGATTAGAAGTCTAATTTGACCTTAAGGTAAGGGGCCTGCGTAGGGGCTATTTATAGACTATATTTATAAGATCTACGGTCTACCTAACTTCTAGTTAGAACCTCCTTTTTATACCTTATATAAAAGTTAAATATATATAGATTTTGACCTCTTCGTCACCTACGGTTCGAACCATCCCTGTGATAGGAATACCAACAGTGGACTGAGGTTGGTTGGTCCGCCTTTCAAAGACTATAGACGCATACAAATAGCCCACATCAGTTATCTTTCTCGATCGTATTTCCGACCCCTCCTTATATTATCACTAGCTCATTCTGATTTCTCTCACACCTTGAAAGTCTTCCAATGACATCTTCCAATATGGCCTCTCTGTGGCTAATTACAATCCTCATAGTCTGTGTACATGCCCTTCGAGTCAAGAAGAGTCGAGAATTCCCGTTAGGATCTGAGATCGAAAATCTCGCAGTCAGGCCGTCGGGATCCGTTTTAGCAGTAGTCTACACATTCCCTCGCGTCTATGAAGTGGCACCTGTTGCAAATGCCGAACCAAAGCTTTTGCACACATTCGACAACACCCATGGCGTTTCCAGCATTGCCAAATCACCAGACTCGGATGAATATTTCCTCATCACCGGCAACTTCTCTTTCCAGACTCTGAGTCCGACACCTGGCTCATACGCAATCCACAAACTGTCATTTGACAAGTGCGACAAGCCGGTTGTCAAGGAACTAGCATCATTGGACGCAGTCTCTCAACCTAATGGGATAATTGCCGTCCCCGGGACGTCCTATGTTCTGATCGCAGACACGCGTGACGGATTAATTTACCGTTTCGACACCAAGACTCTCCAATTGGGCGTCTACTACGATGACCCCATACTGAAACCTGGCACGACCACCGGCATCGTATTCGGCGTCAATGGCATCAAACTCTCGAGAGGATACCTTTATTTCAGCAACACCAACCAACAATTAGTTGCCCGCATCCGAGCTTCCGGGAGGGAAGACATTCTTCACGGAACCGCGGAAATCGTGGCAACCCAAACTCCGATTGATGATTTCATTGTCAACAGATATAATGGCGACGTCTACCTTGCCGAACTTGGTGGCAACGCTCTCGGCCTTGTCCGAAACGGGTCAAATAGCACCGTTCCGGAGACCCTTCTCGGCGGCATCAACAGCACAGCTCTCTTGGCGCCGACATCAGTTGTTTGGGCGAAAGGTGCGGAAGGCCGAACTCTCGTCGTTTCAGAGACTGGTGGTTTCGAGCAATTCGTAACACACAATTACACAGGTGGTGGCAGGATCAACATTATTCATTTAGAGTAGTTCCCTCAAGTGGCTCGAGACAAATAGATGAAGTCGCAGCATCTCATGTAAACTTTTGCGAGCAAATCTTTGCGAGAAACGATGATGGTAGTTGGGTTTCATGGGTACTTTGGGTGGGTAATACGGCGTGCATGTCAGCGCCATTCCTCTTGTTTTCTCCGAATTTGCACAGCTAGCACCCCAAGATGAGTTCAATCAATGCGCACTTTAATCTTGCGCACTTGAGATCACGAACACTACAGTCATCGGCTGTAGCGGTCTCTGCGATTTCTTGTAGATTGTTGCCAAGCATTGAGTCGTACCGTGTAACGCTGTTCATTGACCATCCTCGCCAGCAACCCTCGAATGCCGGTGGGAGAGTTCAGGCAGTACACTGAGAACTGTAGTTGATGCTGCCAAGAAACATGTGACGCTTTCTTCGGTAACACAGCGTACGGAGTACACGATGTTGCCAACACGAACTTTTAGGGTCGTTAACTTACAAGGCCATAGATCACCCACTGTCTATGGGGCTGTTATGGCTACAGATCTAAGGCACAACAGTCTCAACCATCATCGCAAGTGATGGGGCTCGCATCATTGAATCATTCCGGTGTACGACTCAAAAGTGGGCAACGGACTTTCGGACGTTGAAACGTCGTCTGAAGAGGGTTGGAAAATTAATGATAGTCCCAAAGATGCGGCTTTCGAAGAATACAGTCTAACCCATACAAATTGATCGAGTTCTTGGCAATCCTGTTGAAGATGAGTGTTCACTTAAATCCAGGAGCAAGAGAGTGGCTCTTCAAGAAGCGCCGGTGGGATGAAGCCTTGGTGCAGCATCCGGCTTTTGTATCATTGGTTTGCATCAGTCAAAGCATCAGTTCGTCTCTTGTTCCCCCTTGAGATCGAAAGTGCCAAGAGCGTCAGTTCTCAAACCTTATCCGCAACCCCTGCCAAGATTTCAATCTACACGCCGGCAAACGGCTTGTTCCAACTCTGCACGTGGGTTAGCGCGAATTTCATCTTCCATGGTAAATCGATTTTACCACAAGCCAGTTAGATTAATAGGTGGAATTTCCACAGCATCATCCAGGGATATCCCAACCCCGCACGGAAAACGACGCGGTGCCCAGGTCGGCGGTCGACCATGGTCGCATTTCCGACCATGGCTTCGGAGGAGCTATTAAAGACACTAGATCGCCAGTACCATGGGGAATGTCAGAATCAGTCTATGTCGGACTTGTTTGATAATTGACTTATTCGCAATGTTGGGTTTCGACAAGTTCTCTGCCGCCTGGCTTATGGCCATTATGTCTGTCAAGCCAGTGACATCGACCCTTCTCTACGCCGCTTCGCACGCTGGAACTGTCACCACCCTAGATCTTCAGACCTCAGAATCAGGAACGACTTTGAAGGCGATTGCAACGAACACTGATTGCGCGGCGAACCCTTCTTGGCTTACCCTCGACCAGTCAAAGTCTCTACTCTACTGCGCGGACCGAGGACTCACCAACCCCAATGGCACGCTCGTTTCTTTCCAAAAGTCCGAAAACGGAACTCTCGAGCTGTTGGGAAAGCTACCTACCATCAAAGGGGCTGTGAGCTCCGTTGTGTATGGCAAGAATGGTGGAGGCATTGCCTTGGCTTCCTAGTAAGTCCCACTCCCTGACCCCGGAGAGATTTCCACATTCGTCACCGAAGAAGCTCGTTCTGTGAGGTTGGGAAAAATTACTGCCCATTATTTTGCGGAACTCCGCTGACTTCATTCAAAGCCCGGCGTCATCCTTTGAAGTGTTTTCCGTGGAGGATCCGACCGACATCAAAAGGCTTCAATCTTGGACATACACTCTGAGCCAGCCAGGACCGAAGCCGGCACAGAATGCCCCGCATCCCCACGAGGCCATCCTTGACCCCACGGGGCAGTATGTGCTAGTGCCGGATTTGGGAGCGGATTTGGTCCGGGTTTTCTCAATCAACCATGAATCCTACCAACTGACACCCGTTACCCCACTGAACGTCGCAGTTGGCAGTGGTCCAAGACACGCCAGATTCCTCGTCACCAAGGAAAAGACTTACTTCTTTGTTCTTGCCGAGCTTGGAAACATCGTCACCACGTACGAAGTCCATTATGGTTGCAACAAGACTTTGAGCTTCACGGAAGTTTTCAGCGTCGGTACCCACGGTCCAGACAATACGGTGCCCGTTGGGGCTGCGGCAGCTGAAATCCATATTTCTGTAAGTACTCATTTGATCCCTCGATGAGGATAGTCCGTCATGAGATAGATGTGTTGCGTTGCTAACCTTGCATCAGCCCGACTCTGAGTATCTTGTTGTCTCTTCGCGAAACGTCAGCACCTTCAGCATTCCAAACTTTGATACCGCCAACAGTACCGAGATCAAGAGCGACGCTCTCGTTACCTTCAAGATTGATCACAAGACCGGTCACCTGGGCTTCACTCAGATCTTCCCGTCGGGTGGCATGATCCCTCGGCAGTTCTCGATCAACAAGGCCGGTACCCAGGTTGCGGTGGGTTTGCAGCAGGATGGCCGGGCGGTCATCATTGACCGCGAAGTGAGCACCGGTCTTTTGAAGGGGTTCGCCGCGAATATTTCCATCGCAGGCGAAGTCGTTTGCGTAATTTTTGATGAGTGATTCTGTAAATCGCTATGGTACTCATGTAGGAACATTTGATGTCTTGGATTTCTAGACAAGGAGAGAGACAGCCTCCTAGAGTGGCCACTTTCCCTCAACCTGCATCCTGTCTTTCTCCAATCTCCAGTGTCCAGCATCAAATTTCCAGACCCAAACCTCCTGCTTCTCATTGTAGCTTGCTTTATGCCGTCCCTCGAACCTGGAAAGACCCGCTGCCCGCATGAGTGCTCGCCAAGGTTCATTGCCGTCGCCTGTCTCTGTCCTAAACACCTCGCATCCAAGCTCGTTGTGGGCATACTCGATAAGGAGGCTGGTCGCCTCGAGGCCATACCCCTTGCGCCATTGTTTGTGGTCGATGATAATGCCAATGTCCGTCATGTACGTTTCGCTCCCCGAAAGTGTCGTCTGGCTAAGGAATTCGGTCGGGGCGACAGGTTCAAAGGTGTTGTACCCTCCGTACCCAATCAGCTCATTTGTATCGCGCAATTCCACAACTAGGAATGCATTTTTGCCCTCCGTCGACATTTTAGCGAATTTCTCAATCCGAGCACGAAGCTTTTCGAAAGTGAGACCCTGTTCTGGTTGCTCAAACGGGAAGTTTTCCGGGGCTGTCATGATAGCGTGAAAGGACTCTGTGTCAGATTCTGCAGCAGTTCTAACAATCAGTCGCGGAGACAGAAGCTTGTACGACGCCCGACAAAACTGAGAAGAGGCCATCATGGTGGGTTAGACGGCGATTCGATGATTTCCGTTTCAAATTGAAGCCTTGCTGAAGAAGTTACATGTACGGACTGAAAGTTCCCAACATGAGCCCCGTGGAAGACCTCAACTTATATCAGCAAGTTTCCAACACATCTTGGCTTTTTCCCTGTCTACATGTTTGCGTCTGAGGATCAGCAACGCCGCGTGATCTTGTTGATTTTAATCGGTCGAAGGATCAGAGTCTGTTGACCTTCCCGATTTGGATAAAATTCCTGGTGCGCTGTGGACCAACATTTGGGTAGGTTGGTTGATTGCCAGTGAGTCACACTGGATCTGAGTCAATGAAAGAAGAGATGAATGCATTGCGAACCGACCCACGTGCCTACTAGCAACTGCTGTTTTTTTTTTTTTTTTTCAGGTTTTCGTGCGCGAGTATCAATACCAGCCAAGAACTTGTTAGCCCTTTCTATCTTGATAAGGTTGAAGTGCAACACGAAGGTTCTGTAAATTGATGGCATTATCAGGCATCTCAGTTCGGCATTGGATTCTTTGAAGTCAGCCTTAAAAGTGAAGCATCCCGCAGTATGAGTGCAGTCAGATGCGTAAAGTGCGAATCGTCCCATGAGTGTCGATATAGCGAGACTTGGCAAAACCCGGATGTCAAGGCCTGAATCCGGGCCAGGAGTCGGTCACTCGATGAGTACCCCAGGCTCCACAACTCTTCCCGAGTGACTCCAAGTCCGGGGAAACGGCAGTCTTATATGCTGGAGACGTAGCTTAAACAGCTCATCAGACGCACTTGATTGCAACGTCACTGTTTCGTTCCAGCTTCAACAGAGTGGCTGCAGCAGATCAACCCCTGCAAATGGTTCTCGGATGAGCGCACGACCGATGCAACCCGCAAAGCCAAGCGCGCACGATCGACAGGCAACATCAATACCCGGAAACACGGATAGGGCAAGTGAGACAGGAGCTCGTGGCTATGTCGTCAGCCACTGTCAATGTTCTATGCTTTTTCTTCCTTTAGAGCCGTCGTTCTCTGGAAGCTGTCGACAGGAATGCGGACATGGTGACAGCTGCGCGAGTCAGCGACTGGTGGTTCTAGCTCATTCTTAATGAATTGGTGGGGTTCTCTAGGTCGCTTGACCGCAAATCAATGCCCAAATGAACGGATGTTATTCGACATCGAAAGCACCTCGCCCGTTGCGAGTCGTGAAGGCGGGACTTGCTCGGGAAGAGTCGTCCTGTCAGAGATTGGACGATCAATCTACTTTTGTGCCCGTGCTCACAGCTCATAAAGACTATTGAAAAGACGTATTTCTTTGCCGTCTCGTCCTCGCCTGGTGTTCGGTACCTGTACATATAAGCAGACGACGCTGACTACTAGTAGCTACACGATGTCATCATGGACCAAATCTCACCAGTATGCACAGATTGGAGAAGTTAATGAAAATGGCGAGAATGTCCAAGATAGAGAATCACGGCTGAGGCAATACTGGCAAAGGGGCAGAATTCACCTCTTTTACGCGATACTCGTCATCTTGGTAGCTGGGCTTAGCAGACATACTGCGTCTAGCAAGGCTGCACCAGGTTATTACGGCGTTGAACCCGTCAGGTCAGAAATGCGATGTAAGATACCACTAGCTGTCCACACTCCTTTCTCAATACAATTCTAATACAGCATAGTATCAACCATAAGCAAAACCTTCGAGCTAGATCTCAAGTATGCCATGCCACCGTCCCCACAAGTTGACGATGCTTGGGCTTCGCTTCTTCCTAAGGAGGGCGGCTTTTTTCAACATTCTAAGCTCGCGCCGCGAAAGAGCTGCATAGCGGTGTTCCACCAGCTTCACTGTCTCGACATGATCCGCCAAGCTCTATACGAAGCGCGGCCCGACATCATGGAGCAAGCCAACAATGGGTCGCACCCTACAGACCACAAGGCGGGCCATAGGACGGACCACGACGCTTCTCCCGATCACAATCACGTCAAAGATATGTATCACATCGGTCACTGCATGGACCTCGTTCGCCAGTCCATACTTTGCAGACCTGACTTGACTGTAGAGGTTGGCGACCCAGCGGTAGGCGGTGTCACGGGGTTCGGCACGGAGCATCAGTGTGTGAATTGGCAGGAACTGATGGACTGGATGAAGGACCATGAATGAGGCAACAGATGCATACTACGACGACATGCCCTAGCCATGAACGACCAAGACGGAGAAAATTGTAATACAAGCCTTCAGCGTGAGTCCTACTCGCTTTATCGAAGAGCAACACAGCGTTAAGTTCCAAGCTCAGAGTTGTGCCATGATAACGAAAACGAACAACGCACCGAGTAAAGCACAGCACCAATGCAATTGGGGTTAAGATGAGATTGATATGTAGGGAAGTAATGAATTACCACCATGCAGCAATGGAAACCAGTGAGCATTCCGACGGAGCTCATGATAAATCAAGAAAGACTGCTACAAGAATGGGTAAAGCTACCTGATTCGGCAATCAAATCTGGACGTAAAGCTAGCAAAGTGAGGCAATCACCGATGCGCGAGATAACGTTCAGGCTAGAAACAAACTCGCCCCCCCCTATGGCAAAAATGGCAGTTGCGGTTGAAAATGCTCACTTTTCGAAATCAAATCACCAAAGCACATTCCTCATTCAGCCATAGCGCTGCTCAACAAGCTTTGTTGCAACATAATCTACACTTTCCCCGGAAATTGCGGACCGCCGGAAGATGGCACTGGTATATCTGCAGACTGCAACCCCCTAGCCAAGAAAATCCAAGCAATGGTCGAAGCCAAGCTGCTGCAATGGGTCTGGTTGCGTCGGGCAGTTGAAGGAAAGTCTGCATCCGATCGTTCTTGGCAAGCGGGATGGAATGTTCGTCCCATGTTCGTCAAGCTTAAATCATCTTCAGTCGGCATCGTTCGTCCAAACAGACTGACGAGTCAGCTCCGGACCTCGAAGGGTGTTCCTAGATCGTCCCCAATGGATCGGCCAACGGAAAGTTTGACTCGGTTCGTATAAGAAGTTAGAGTTTCATTAACCATGCCCGTCGTTAGTTTTTTTTTTTTGAAACAACCACGCCTTCTCCGAGCGACCCGGCTGTCAGTTTGTTTTAAATTTCCGTTCAAGGTATTTTGCGAATAAGGTGCTAGACTGGTTCCACGGGATAACCCACCAATGGCCTGAATTGAGCAGGAATTTTGCTCTCCTAATCCAGCTCCTTTTGGAAAGCTTAGTATTCAGGGGCATATTGACGATAGATTAGGGTTGCGGGCATTCGAATGTCAGCGAAACGAGCCGCCTATGACTCTTCCATGTATGCCGTGCCAGCAATCAGCTCCTTATCTGACGTAGTAATACTGCCATCGGCTCAGATTACAGGAAGCTTAGTTGCGGATCCAGATGTTATCCGAGTTGCTAAGCTTCCTGCCATGCATTGAGCAAACTGAAATAGATGATTTGAGGAACCTTTGGTAGCCGATATTGCAGTGGTTCCGGCAGCCCATCAGCCAAAGCCTTTGGCCCGTGTTGATGCCAACTTGACATGTTTATCAAGATCGGCTCCTCCCTCGTTTGAAGGACAATCTGGTTAACATTATTCAGGACGCCAGCTTTGTATCACCATGGTTTCTGCGATGTCCATCCGTCACCTACTGCTGGCATTGTTGCCATGCACTACCGTCCTGGCCGATTCTTGGCGAGTTGATGGCTTCAACCCGGTCAAAAAACTCGCAGAGGCCAAGCGATTGCCTGTTCGCCGCCATCTTGAGCGTCGTCAGAGCACTGAGAAGTACCAGTATCTAAATGACAAGACTGAGAGTATGCCCGCCCAGTCTCACCCACTTTTGTTCATGCACTAATGTAGCAAAGAGTACCTTGTGAACGGCACGTCTATTCCACTGGTCGATTGGGATCTGGGCGAATCATATGCTGGCCAAATACCTATCTCGAAAGAGTCAAACGAGACTCGTCAACTCTTCTTCTGGTACGTAAATGTGCCCCTTCCAGCCGCCGTCTATTTCGCAACATTGACACTCACTCCAACAGGTACTTCCCTAGCACCAATCCTGATGCAGCTGAAGAGGTCACCATTTGGTAAGTTTCTCAACACACTCCCCGAAGCGAAGTCTCAAGCCAGGCTCATTCGTCTATCAGGTTGAACGGTGGCCCTGGATGCAGTTCCTTCATTGGATTGGTCCAGGAAAACGGTCCATTCACCTGGTTCCCGTCTGCTTATCGTCCGGTCTACAACATCTTCAGCTGGTCCCAACTCTCAAATGTTCTCTATGTCGATCAACCCGCCGGCACCGGCTTCTCGGTTGGGAAGCCCGGAGTCAACACAGAAGAGGAGACCGCCCAGCAATTCCTCGGTTTTTACCACAACTGGATGGAGACCTTCGGAACCAAGGGTCGCAAAACTCATCTCACCGGCGAGAGCTACGCTGGTCACTACATCCCCTACATCGGTGACGCCATGATCAAGTCCAACCAGTCTGCTGACTACAACCTCTCTGGTGCCCTGATGTTCAGCCCCTACATCAGATCTGATCCCGGTGATTTCCAACAGCACGCGGTCTCGCTTCCCTTCGTCGAAGAGTACAACAACGTTATGGGCCTGTATCCCGGCGTTGGAGACTACTATGATCGGATCAATGCTGCCGACAAGGAATGCGGCTACGCCGATATGCGTGAAAACTACTTTACCTTCCCTCCCAAGGGTCCCTTCCCGCCCGGAAACAACAGCGATGAATGCGCAATCTCGTCCATTGTCTACGATGGTCTTGCAGAAGTTAGCCCTTGCGCCAATATTTACCACATCTCTCAGGGCTGTCCCAACCCATCGGACCCCCTCAGCTGGGCCACCGAGGGGGACAACGCCTCCGTACCCCTCGGCTTTGACAAGACGGACTGGCACTCTTACCTCAACCTTCCCGAGATGCGCAAGGCCATCCACATCCCCACCGGTCAGAGAGATTGGAAGAAGTGCTCCGATGAGAACCCATTTGGCCCCACTGGCGATGTCAGTCTTGACCCCTTCGCCTCTGGCGCTTTGACCCGCGTCATTGAGCACACAAACAACTTCATCATTGCCAGTGGCAACCTTGACTTCCGGGTACCCACCAACGGCACGCTCATGGTACTCCAGAACATGACCTGGAATGGACAGCAAGGTTTCGACGAGTTCCCTTCCAAGACCTTTCACCTTCCTACCGCCTACAGCGATTTATCTTCTCAGAGCTCCGCCGGGAAGATTGGTGATTGGGTTGCACAGCGTGGACTCACCTTTGCTCGTGTTTTCAACGCGGGGCACGGTAAGATTAGTTCCGAGCAGACAGGATTGCCATTGTCTTTAATTTATACTGACTTGTGCCTTTCTAGAACTTCCTCAATATGCTCAAGGAGCTGGCTACCGCCTCCTTGAACAACTTCTCGGCCGTGTCACGGACTTGACAAGCGACCTTATGTTCACAGCCCTCCCGGGTGACTTCACGGGATCAAACACAACACACGGATCCACTTCTCACTAGGCATCATTGAAAAGTAGGGTTTATAAGTACGTGCACGTATCTTTCAATACTAACATCTTTGGATCTGGGTGCGTTGGGCTCTATCTCCCGATCTCATGTGATGTTTTCGAGTACTTCTGGTTGGCCATATTGCGAACAAGACCCAATAGAAGTCCAAAGATGCGTCGTAGGTCTTTTCAACATAATAATTGACGACTTCGTTGACGTTAGCACCACTTTGGAGTATCCTGTCCACGATCTCGTGATGGCCTCCCCCTGCTGCCGTCGTCAGTGGATTCAAGTGAAAATGCTTCACACTTGCGTTTGCCCCTTTGTTGAGAAGAATGCCTACAGCATCAATGTGACCCCCAATTCGGCTGCTGCTTGGAGAGGTGTTGCATGCGTTCCATATTGAGCGTTCACCACATCCCAAAGCTCTCATGTACGACCCTCGAAATGGGAGTGCTGTCTTCTTCCTCACACCAGACTTCCAGAGCCGCTTTGACTCCAATCAAGGACGTGTCATATAGTGCCGTAGGGACATGATTCCAGTGTAAACGTATCTCGCAAAAAGGTTCAAATCATAATGCTTACACTCCATCAGCCTTCTGGGTTAAGACACGCTGGATTTCAGGATGATATTGCTCCCATTTCCGCAGCCGATGGTTGTTCCGCAAATGCAGTGAGATGAAAATTGCAATATCTCGGTCTGTTCCGTCGTTTCTCAGAGTGACAGTCTTGTCATGGTCAGACTGTAGCTCTTAATTAATGTCAGGTTCGTCTCGGTTTGTGACTAGCAAGTGAAGACAGAAACAGTCAGACCAAGCTCGTATATCTGCTATTGTTACGAGCATCCATCTCCTGTGGGCGTCTCTAAGACGTTCATTCCAGGCATCTAAGATGATGTACACATCTTGGAACATCAAATGGACCTGATGTAGACACTCAAGCAAGCTTGTGTCTGTAGGGATACTGCGTTCGTAGTTCCTGGACAATCTCTGGAGCGCCGGAGTGCTGCCGAGTTGCGCAGAGAGCTGTAGTACTAACGAGCGCAGATAATCTGATATATTCTGTTTACTGTCGTCTTTGAATGTAAAGAAGAAGAACACCACGCCCCCTCGAGAAGTTCTGTCGAACCCCCGCCGGCGCAAAGTATGTTCAATCATTATTGAACACAAGACGGACTTTCCACACCCCGCAAAGCCTCTTAGCCATAAAAAAATTTCGCTCCATATAGCCACTGCGTGAATTTGATATCACTGACTAGCCAGAGACCGGTGCCTGAATGCTTCTTCCTTCTATTCTCGTTGAAGTTAATAGATGTATCTGGGGCTCTCAACCAGTCTTGGATCATATCGGAGATTTGGGATATCGTGACGATACTAATGACGGCTTTGATATCTTTAACACCGTCTTTGATCCTCACACTCCTGAACGAGCTTTCCAACGTCCTCAAGCAATTCTATCCCACCAGGCTGGGAACTACGGTCGGTGACGTAGAAACTCAGCTGCTCCAGTAAGCCGTTGAGACTTTTTTAAAAGATTTGAAGTGGAGCTGATATCCGATCTCAGGATTCAAAATCGATGTAGTAATTGTGAAGTGATTGCGTGACTTGGATGCCGAGAGAGATGATGCCAACCACACTGCCTGCACTGGATAAAGGATCTGTCATTCCTGTACCTTTCCGAACACCAGTAGATCGGAAAAGAGCGGTATTTAGACACGACCATTCATTCTGGTGATAAGAATGATATTGACAACGATGTTGTTGTAGGTAGGTAGTGCTTCTAGGAGAGGTGAAGTTTGACTTCCCCACGCAGCTTACAAGAGGGTAAGGACCCAAGTAGTAATGTAATTCCAGGCATGGAGAATATGATGCAAGCTCCCCCTTACGCCCCATCAACAGGAGGGTACTCTTGCATGGTACAGTCACAGAATTCACGGGGTAAGAATGGAATTGGTGTACAGCAGAATGGCATTGACTTAACTCAGCCATCCAGTATCCAGTCGTGCCTGCAGCTGAGATTCGCAGCCTGATTTATCATTAGGGCGGTGCCGGCAGTTACCATATTGCGACATTGCGCTGTTTCCTGCACCAATTTCCAGCAATTGCGAGTACTCCCGCTCTTGAGAGGAGGAGCGCCTGCTCATTTCTCTTAGGAGGACTGTGGACTTGACTTCTCTTTGAAAGATGGATACTTTTGGATAATCTACGTCTGCGACCGACTAGATTCTTCAAGCACTGCTACGTAAGGCATTGTATTGCCTTAAGTAGCCGGCGTTATCAACCGTGATTAGTCAATATGTATTCATTAAGCAGGGCGGCCCGGGAAGGCCGTAGTCCTGTTGGAGCGGAGCGTCCTTGGCGAATACACACCTTACCTAAGTTGTAAGTAAACCCCCCTCCTCTAAATCAAGAACTATGTACTACTCCACACAGGAACTGATATTAATCATCACCCAGTGATATTAAAGAGGGAACTAGGAGTCCAGACCAGCCTTGGCGTTACCCGGGGGACATTCTCGACTCCCTGAGGGCTTCTCTACCTGCACCCTGTGGTCCTTATCGTAACCCCTACCTTACCTATCCACCAAGTACAGTAAGTAGACAGTAGAAGGTGTTTTTAACCCAGCGTGATCTGCACATCTTCTGCGACGACCCTTGCCCACGCAGTCTCCCAGACTCGGCCCAATGCCTTGCGGTATGCTACATCATCTCTCCACTCAATCCACAGGACGTTGACAAACTCATACGTCCCCCCATGTCGTGCGCACTCAGCTTCCTCCCACCCATCAAAGCCAGTGTCTGCTCCTGGCTGGCTCTCCACGGACCCCGCCGAAATTTCTATCAACTCGCACATCTCGCCGACTGATGATCCGTCGTGCGCGGCGGAATCTTTGGAAGGAACGTTAAGTCTCAGCACGCCAGCCCAGCGGCCATCTAAATCACACAAGGTCGCGCATAAGCACTGCGAGGCGCGGCGCTCATAGAACAGTTTGCTGATTTGAAGGAATCCCCATCGTGTGAGACCATGCAAGTAAGCGGGCTGTCTCGAGGGGGGACCATCGGGAGTGTTGGCCATCGACGCGAGAGGTACGGGAAACCAGAATTTCTGCGCTCCCGTCTGCGAGTGCAAGAAGTATGGCTTCTGGGCTCTTTCGCAAAACTTCTCGCACCAGCCTTCTGATGTTCGATCATCCGAAAACTCAGCGGCGTCGCCTCCCACCGGAACTCGTTCCCCATTTACGGCTAACGAGTACGACCACACGACGGTCCGCCGAGTCTGCCAGGGATCAGGCCGCCAAAAGCTCCCCAACCCGCGCAGATAGCGGTAGCCACTGCGCCAGCTCTCAGATTGGAGATTTCCCTGCCACCCCATCCACGACCAACTCGGCAGGGCCGATGTCAAATGGCTGGCGCGACGGACCAAGGGCTCGTAAGGCTGCCACAGCAGTGCGGCATCGAAGAAGATGCGAGGCAGGCCGCAGATGAAACCGCCGTGGAACGATTGACCAAATGCTGATAGGACTCCGGCGAAGGCATCGTGGACATCATGATCGAAGGTCAAGACTCGCTTATTATAGAGCGCGACGAGCCTGGCATAGCGGTGCAAGTCAGGCCATGGGGAGATGCCAGGAAGTAGCTTTATACTTGATGATGGATCAGGGACCCTGTTGTCGTTGCTGTTGACCTTACTATTGCTGTTGTTGTCGTATTTCTCATCTCCCCCAACGCCACTACAAGGCCCCGTCGTGATATACCTCTGATTCTCATGCCAGGACGCGCAGTGACATTGCCAATTGACGGTATCGTTATGGAACACAAGCTGCCGTCGAGAGAACATGAGCTCCTGGAACGTCCAACCCCTCTGGCACCATACCGTATTGACCAGGTCCCGAGCATGTCCCTCCATTATGATGCGATGCGCATCCGCCTCTCTTTGCCGGCGAAAGTTCGGTGCGTCGGTGACAGAGAAAGTGTCTGGCACCTCGAGCGGGGAGAGCTGCGGATCATTTGTGTGCTCTTGGGGAACAGACGGTAGCTCGATCATAGGGGACGGAGGTAAGATCCATTCGCTCACGACAGGTGAATCGACTTCGGTGTATGAGGGTGACTCAGGAAGGAAATCAGGTGACTCGATATCCATGGGGGAGGGTGAATCGTACGGTGAGCCGCATCCCGTGTAGCGAGGCGAGCCTCCGTATCCAGCAAATAGGGGGGAGTTGTAGTAATCAGGCTCAGGAGAAGTTGGTCTACCAGGAGAACGCGGCGTCCTCTCGATGAACTCAAACAGTCGTTGCGCCCACTCCTCCGGAGAGACCTCCTCCAAGCAAGGTAGCGCGTTTGGATCACCTTCATCCCCTTCTACAACAGTCTCACTTACCAGTCCATGGTGTAAAGGCTCATCTGCACCGCGCCCCTGCGCGGCAACGATAGTCAATAGAGCACCGGCGTAAATGTCCGCCATACCCCGCAGCTGAGCATGCTTCGCATCTTCGTCGTCTTGCACAATACAAAGCCTATCCACCCAAAGATACCTCTCACCAAGAAGCCGGGTTAGATTCATTGCCTCTCGGATCGTGGCTGGAATCTCTTGGCCGTTCAGGGCTCCGGGGGCTTGAAGAGCGGCGATGTTGGCCAGCGTTGCGGTTGCGCTTGAGGCTTGGCCCCAAACGTAACTCAGCGCCACGTAGGGATAGCGTAGGCCCGAGGCTGTTGCGTCGTCGTCTTCATCTTTCACGGCGACTAGGCGATAGGCGCGCACGTCAATCAACCACAGCGGAAGCGAAGCACCGGGCCGCGGGGGAGGGCCACAGTGGTCGCCGTGGGAGCTGGCGCAGGTGCGCAGCCAGAAGGCCATGGTAGACAGGCGCAAGGCATGTTTACCCGCGGGAATACGTTCTTCAAGGGTGTGTGATGTGTTTGGGCGATTGAGGTACGGCAGGAATGGGATCAAATGCTTCGGCAGCCGACGGATATACTGTGGCTGATAATCAGGGATGCGGAGCGAAAGCGGCTCGGCGCATCTTGTAGATGACTCGGCGTGGTCCATACGGAGGTGTGCGCGATCGAAAGCGCCGTCATGATGAACGGCCAGTGGCCGCCATCACGACCGAAATCAGCTTACTATGTACGCGGGGGTTGTAGTCGTTGTGGAGCAGTTAGATTATGGGTCGAGCGAGGGGTTGCATCCGACGTCGGCACCGGATCCGTGGTCGGGATATATGGGGCAATTCGGGTGACCCGCTCCGCGGAATGCGCGGCTTTGGAGTCGGCGAGCGGCGCAACTATCAGACGACCGTAGTCCAAATTAAGTACGTTCGATCCCGTCCACGCAGCTTTCAGACCCTAGCCAAGAAATAGCGCCGATCCGTTCGGTGTCCGAACGCGATACCGAATCTCTACGAATACGGACCCTTTGCAAACAAAGTCATGGCGAAATATGGTCTCTAGAAGCCACCATGAGCTATCAACGTTCAGCTCAAGTTTCATTGACGTGGCCAATGCCTGGAATGTATCAATGTCTGCCATGTTCTTGTCATGTAGTGCTGATCTTGTCCGTCCGCTTCGGCGGAAGCGTCTGAATAACTTCAAGCTTAAATACGAAATATCCAACCGGTGATAGACATCTTATATCGCCATGTACATCAAAGCACTTTCCAGCCTCAAACCAGCATCCCTCAATCAAAATACCTTGATCGTTAACTTAGTCCAACACCTCAAGCCCCATCGCAACAATGACCACCCAACCCAACAAGTACACTTCCAAGCTCGCCTCCAAACGCATCCTAATCATAGGAGGCTCCTCGGGCCTAGGCTACGCAGCAGCAGAAGCATCCCTAGAACACGCCGCCACCGTAATTCTGGCCTCGTCGAATCCCTCCAAACTCGCCGCCGCCGAAGCCCGCCTCCGTACAACCTACCCCTCCACCCGAGCAAACCAACTCAAAACCCACACAATCAACCTCGCAGACCTCGAAAACCTGCACATGAACTTGACCGCCCTCCTCGACGAAGCAACATCCGACGGTACCCTCAAAATAAACCACATCCTCTACACCGCAGACGCAGCATCCCCGCTCCCATCCCTGAGTGACACAAAACCATCACACATCACCGCGTCCCTCTCCATGAGAGCTTACGCGCCCACGATCCTCGCTGGTCTCCTCTCCACGAAAAATACATCACCCACGGACCAGATACCTCCTTAACCCTCACAAACGGCTCCAGCTCCCACCGACCCATGCCAGGCTGGGCTGTCGCCGACTGCGCCGCCGGCGCAATGGAAGGCCTTGTCAGGGGTTTGTCGTTTAACCTCGCCCCCGTGCGCGTGAACCTCGTCTCCTCGGGCCCCGTGACAACGGAGCTGTTCATGACGCTACCTGAGGCGGCTATCGAGGGATTCCGGAGTAAGACGCTGACGGGAAGGCTTGGACGGCCCGAGGACGTGGCGGAAGCGTACCTGTATTTGATGAAGGATGGGAATATTACTGGCGCGACCATCTTTACTGAAGGTGGAAGAATCTTGTCGTCGTAGGTTGAAGGGGGGGTCTAGTACGGCCCATCTCATCAGTGTCACTCATTTCTCAAGAACCATCTTGAACACACGATAGAACTCTTCTTCGGCTGTCGGCTCATCTGCAGAGGTGTAATTTGTATATTTTCCCCTCCTTTCACAACTCCAAGCTGGGAGTAACCGCTCTAATCCAATACTCAAGACGATGTTGTTTACGCTCAAGCCATTTTAGCTTCCATGTTGTAGGGTATGCAGTCACCTCACTAGTGAGAAACGTCCGGGCGTCATCCCCATAGACGATTTGTATCTACGTCCGCCTCCACTGCAGTCTGTCTTATCAAGTCTGGTAGACTCTGTATCATGCTCGAGGGGACATCGCTGTGAGAGAAATCGTCAGACGGACTGTCGCTATCAAAAGATCCCGACGAATCTTCCCATCCCAAGGGTTCTTCATAATCCTCGCATTCCCCATATTCTTCGAGGCAATCCTCGGCAGCGTATTCCTCCATGAACTTGATGGGCCAGGGCTGAAGTTGGTCAGACTGTCTCCTGTTGTTTCCTTCGCGCTAGGGGATGCAAAAGTCGACCCAGCTGCCAAGATAGTCCAGACGATTGCCAGCGTTCTCCTGGCTCTTGTAGATTTCCTCAAACTCATCAAAACTGAGCTTACCCCAGCCACCACGATCGGTAGCTTCCTTCTCTGCTAGGTCGAGCCGCTTCCATTCCAGCAGGGTGAAATGCGGGATGGTTTTCGGCTCCTTTACAGACTTGGATGGTTTTCCCTCCACGGGTGACTTCATTCCCTTGGTCGATAACGAGGAGTCGTCTGAAGTGGGCGGGGTGCTGTCTGGAGACATAGGCTCATCCATCTCACTGTTCGGACGGAATTGGGGCATTGTAGGATCCCGGTATTCGACTTCCTCCACGGCTGAGACATCTTCTTCGTTCTCATTTACCTCGTCATCATCTTCATCCGAGTCAATGACTTCTTCCACCCTCTGCCGCTCTTCTGAGATGGGGACGTCTTCTGTTTCGCCGTTTTCACCGACTCTGTATCCACTAGTCATCAGAAGTTCTTCCAGGGATCTTTCAGCGACAGGCTTGTCCTCGTCGAGTGCCTTCCTTGGTTGCCGCGGCTCGACTACCTTGCGCTTCGGCTCAGCATTTAGGTGCTCGAACAGAGGCCTGTTCTTATCTCGTTTTGCCTTGGTTGCAGCTGCCTTGACGGCCAAGTTCTCTTTGTCCTTGAATATGGCGTCGAGAAGCTCGTTGAACGCCTGCTGCGTGACCTGGTAAAGGATCTCTCTGCCTGCGTCGCGCTCCTCATCGGGAATATCCATGCCTCCCCAACGCTCGGGCACACTTCTAGAGGATGTCGAGGGATTGGATCTGATGTCGTAGTCATCCATGTCTTCTGCGAAGCGAACCTTTGACGAGGATCTAGATCGAGGGGATAATGTCTGCTGTTGTGCAGCCTTTGAGCTTTCCGCAACACCATTGAGGCTCACCAAGACATCTTCGTCTGATTGCCAGCCATCGGGGGCAAGACCGCCCTCTTCCTCGTCGAGATAGAATTGTCTCCTCTTCCATCTGTCGTGCAGCTGTTTTCTAGCAGCTTGCCGTCTTTTGCGCTCGATATCAGGTGCCATCTGCCTCTTATGGTTGATGACCTGGGCTCTGAGCTGACTCTCGGTGGGCATTGCGTTGGTGAACTGGTCAGGATCAACTCTCTGACTGTGGTTTGTGGTACCGTTGACTTGTGCCGGCTCGTCGCCTGGTTGACTCCTATTCTCCGCATCCGAGTTATTGTTGCCTCCTTCGTCGCCATCAGAGCTGCCAAGCTCAAGCTCAAAGTCAAAATCGATGCCATTCCGTTCCCGACGTTGTCCAGTAAGCAAGGCTGGCAGATCGTCTATTGTGGTAGGCGGGTTTAAAAGAGCATCCCAGTACGGTGTGTCAGGCTCGCTGTCAGGAGATGGCATTTGGAGAGACCAGGGACTTCCGATGTAAGGAGCGAAGAGCCGAGTAAGCACATCCTCTCGTCCCGAGGTATCGACCCTATTGTCGCTCACGACGCCGCGCCGACCAGGTTCCAATTCTACATCCCCGTTGGGGTGGAAGATCTTGCCCTCGCTGCGATTGTTGCCATCAGCGCGAGGAACTCTACCCTCCCGGCCGAACAGGCTACTGAGGGGCTGTCGACCGGTGACGAGTTGCTGTGCTTCGGTGCTACCCATAAGCTGATCGTCAAGCCCGTCGAGAATATCGCGGTGCATCTGCTTGTAGAGAACGTAGTATGCGCGAAACATACGCAGGAAGTCGCGGCGGTTGACAAAACCGTCTCCGTCGATATCATAGCCTTCGAAGATCTTGCGCAGCTTGTCCTTGCGTTTGCGATACGCAAGTCCGTGGAGGAATTCGGTGAAGCCAATGAGATCATCATTGTTTGTGTCGTAGAAGGAGAACATGCGGTCGTGGATAAGATTTGGCGTTGCATGTCTAGAGCCGCCCGACGGAACCAGGCACCGCTCAAAGGTCTTCTTGTCCATAGCCAGCGCCAGCTCGTCGGGGTCCTCGCGCCATTCCGTGCTCGCCATGTACGTGAATTGTTCCCAGAAAGCTTCAATCTCGGGTCTTTCGAAGCCGGTCTCCCTGCTCAGTCTGGCCATCAAGCCCTTACCCAGATTCCGTATCTGGGTATCGGGGTCGCCGGTGTACCATACAGGCTGCATCTGGCGGGGACCAAAGGGCGGGGCGGGGACCTTGATCTTGTAGAAGATGTGAGTCTTAATGTGAACTCCTTGGGATTCGCAGGTTTCGCAGAGGTCAAAGTCGGCACAATTGGCGCATCGGTATCGGACACCGCGGATGGGAACCATGCCACAGGCGTTGCATGCGCAACCCCTATGGACGCACGCGTTTCGCCTGGCATTATCCTCGGATACCCTGAAAAGAAGGCTGACGATGTTGTGGCCGGCTCGCGCCTGAGGCTGCATGCTATTAGGATCGTTCCACCATTCGTCGACGGTTCCGCCATCAACTATCGTATCAGCATCGTTCGCTGGGCGCATGCCGTCCAGATCGATGTTCTCGTCGCCATGAGAGCCTTCGGATGAGAGGGAGTTGCGACGCGATCGTCTGTGGTTCCGGCGAACGGCGTTGCTTCGGTGGAGGCCGGGGCCTTGGATTTCATCGTATTGGTCTCGATTGGCCTGGTAGGTATAGTAGCCAAGAGATGCCGCGGCGACAGCAGAAAAGAGGACCACGGCGATGCGCGGCCGCGTTAGGGTGTCGGTTGATGGCAGCGGGAGCCACATGATGGTGCCTAGACGTAGCTATACGTGAAGCATGTTGAGGGTAAGAGTATGCTCGGCATGCGAAATATCGTATGCGTAAGGGATTATGTCGAGGACTTAGTTGTGGTGTCGATTATTCGGGATGATGCTAGCTGATGAGAGGTATCGTTGGTGATCGTCCATCAAACGAAACGAACAGCAACGTGCAGGGTAAGCAGCGTCGCAGTTGCGCCAGCTCCTGATTCTGCCACATCTGCCCGCTTCGGGAGGGAAGGCGGTCAACACCATGGCAGATGCCCTTGCGCTTCCATCAGTCAGCAAGTGGCTCGAGCTCCAACTGCCCATGTCTTCGATGCCAGTACGTACCGTTCGACTCTCACGGATGGCTGTCCGGAAAGTCAAGATTCACATCAGCTTTCCATCTGCGATTCTCCACTACAACGGCACTAATCCCTTGAATACTTTATATGACATGGAAGTCTAACTATCTCATAAGTATACACAGCGACTCAACATACCTATCTTAGCTCCGTCCGATGTCCTTCTACCAGGAGATCATCAACCTAAAGTGAGCAAGAACATGCAGCGTCCTTGTCGTTTTTGGAGCTCTGCGATGGTGATTGAGAGCTCCCCGATGCCGAGGCATAGTCAAAGTGGAACCTCATGTCGCACGATTGTCTGCTATGAGAGTACTTCCATTTAGGGCAAATTTAACAGACAACCTACGTACCTCCATATCAGACGCCCTCAATAGACAACGTCACCAGCTGCCCGTTGCGCACCGCATCGCGCTTGACACAATCCCATGATCGCATTTAGTCTCTTGGGAGCCCGCATGTTCTGCAGTTCTGCAATTTGGACAAGCTGATCCGATTGCACAGTTTCCCCCCTCCACAAGCACGCTAGAGCTGCAGTCCGTTATTAAGAAGCGCTTGCTTCTTTCGTCGCATCTTTCCCAGGGCGCAGGGGTCTTTCGAGAAACAGCTTCTCTCAGCTCATAGATCATAGCTCATAGCTCATAGCTCTCACACAGCCGCCCCCCGCCTCGACTTTGATCCAAACTCATCTGTAACATCTCTCAACGCCACTTGGCCGGGCTTCTCCAAACATTCCCATATCTTCATCCCGAACACGAACAGTACCTAGTATAACCACGTTGGATCAACGTGGGGGATCGTCCTAAGATCAACAGAAATCTCGACTTCATATTTGACATACGCAGGCATGGCGACAAAGTAAGGCTCACCCATTCATCTGAGCACTAAAAGTATACTGACAAGATCACCAGAGTACCAGTCTTCCCCACGGCGGAAGAAACAATGAGACATCCCTCATATTCCTCAACGATATGGAACCTCGAACCCGATCGCAAGGGAAAATGTTCCGTCGCAAAGGACCGAGGCGGTCCCTTCAACATTGCCTGGGAAATCCACGGCACCGGTCCCTCAAAGATCATCGTACGCCCCCTTCACTCATGCCTTAACCTGCAACTACACCTCTCATACTAACACAAATCCAAAGTTCATAATGGGCCTAGCAGGCCTCAAAACCTCATGGCAGCGCCAAACGAAATACTTCGGCCACGACAACGCATCCAAATACTCCGTCCTCATCCTCGACAACCGCGGCATGGGCGAATCAGACGTCCCCTACCTCCGCTACTCCACCTCCGAAATGGCCCACGACGCCCTCGAAGTCCTCACCTCCGTCGGCTGGACCGCCTCCCGCTCCGTCCACCTCTTTGGCATCTCCATGGGCGGCATGATCTCCCAAGAACTAGCCTTCGCCGCCCCCTCCCTCTTCGCCTCCGTAACACTACTCTGCACGGCCCCCTGGATCGAAAACACAAAGACACTTCTCGAAAACATGCGCGACCGCGCCGCCATGCTCGTTCCCAAATCCGCGGACCGGAGTATTGCGGACACGTCCCTGAAACTCTTCCCTGCCGACTGGCTCGTCATGCCCGACGAGGCGGCTGAGCTGCCCAACGATGCAACACACAAGTGTGGTCCCGCGGATGGGGGCAGGGGTACGGTCGCTTCGAGAATAATTACCAACGGTTCCAGGCGCAGGAGCTCATCAAGAGGAACACGCCGGGGCTGTTCAGTATTCGTGGGTTCATTCAGCAGCTCGTTGCGGCGGGCTGGCATCACAAGTCGCCCGCGCAGCTGAGGCAGCTCGCGGATCAAGTGGGTAGGGAGCGTATTGCTGTCATTCATGGGTTGAGTGATGTTATGATTGACGCGCATCATGGAAGGTTACTGGCTGAGCATCTGCAGCCGGGTGTTGTGGAGTTCGTGGAGGGTATGGGGCATGCGCCCATCATGGATAGAGTGTCGTGGATGAACAAGTGGTTGGAGGAGCGAATCGCAACGGTGGAAAAGATGGGTGCTTAGGTGGCCGCTGGATGGGAACCCAGAGAGCAGGGCATGCATGGCAGATTGTGTTATGACGCACGCTAACGAGTAGTTGTATGTCGTGATGGCTTGATTCATTTACTGTGATACCTCACATATCATCCCCTAACGCCGGTATGCACACAGCTATTCGCTGTGCTGATCACCCTTGGGTTTTCCTTCTCCATCGTTCGCTCATAACCTCATGCGACTTACAACATGACCAAGCCAATTCCACTCAGGTTCTCCTCGTCAAGCTTGTTTCTTCTGTCGACGCCGCCAGCAATAGGGGCTGCGCGGTAGTTGAACAAGTAGTAGTGAAGCTGTCCGTCACCAGGACCAAACTTTTGCTGCTCTAGGAACAGGCCGTTATCCAAGAGGGACAGACCGTTGAAGACATCGAACTTGTTCTTCTTGCCCAAGATCAGGGCATCGCCGATGAGGGCGTTCAGTCGCGTCTTCAGGGCGGCCTTGTCGAGGGGCGTGGCGAGGCCGACTTCGGAGGCGTAGTACCAGAGGTAGGCGGCGCGGACGACCTGGTGCTTTGAGCTGTTGATGACAGTAGACTCGAGGCAGTAGAAGGAGAAGAAGTCGGTGATCTTTCCATTGGTCTAGCTGGATGTCAGTACACTTCGAGCAGGAGGGTATGGGAACATGAGACGAACCTCGACGACATATGTCCAGATAACCTGCTCGCCGGGGGCGTTCTTGTCATGCAGAAACCAGTGTCTGAACTCGTCCTTGGAGAACTCGGGGGCCATATCGAAACGCTTCAAGTATTTTGCCAGAAGTTCGTTTGCACCATCAAGGTCCTTCTCTTGGAGCTCGCGTAGGCCCTTGGTCGACGTGTTATCCGGAAGCTGGTACTTGCGGATCTGGTACTGAGGCTTGCTGTTGGGGGGCAGCGGGCTGAATCCAACCTCGTACAGCTTCTGCCAGTTGAGGGCGCGGTGGAAGTAACGGCAAGTACTGACGGGCTTGGGCAGCACGACACCACCAGTGTAGAGACCCTGCCAGATCTCGCGCAGGTTGCTGCGACGCGTGATCTCCTTAATGAGCACGGGTGCAAGGCGCTTGCCGCGGAGCTTCTTATGGACAACCATGAAGTTGACTTCAGAACAAGTGACAACGTTCTTGCGCACGCGCAAGTTGACCGGGATGGCAGAGATGAAGGCGACGAGCTTTCGAGACTGCGTCGCGCGAACACCAACGTGCCACTCCTTGCGCCAGCCGGGAGCCATGAGGGCCCTGTGAAGATGGTTAGCTTAGGCTTGTTCGAGTACGAACCAGAGCCGAATCTCACCATTGAAGCATTGCTGGCGAGTAGTTGAAGCGGAACATGGCCTCATCATCCTCAACGTAGTGGCCGTTGAGCAGCTCGTACACCTCCTTCATCTCACCCTCGTCCTCGAGGTTCATAGTAACCCACTCGAAGCCAGCCACCATTGGTGACGCCTCCGTAGGCACCTCTTCTACCTTCTGGATGCGGATCGGGCCATCCTCAACCTTAGCCTCCGCCTCACCAAACTTGGGCACGGGTTGCGTCGCCCAGAACTTGTAGCTTGCCATATCTTTGGCATTCTTGCCAGCCGAGGCCAGGCCAGTCATGATGTCCTGGAGGTTCAGATTCTTCATCGCCGCGGCAGTCTCCTCGGCCGACTTGCTGCTGGAGCTTCCAACACCAAGCTCGTTCGCCAAAGCCGGATTCAGGGCGAGAAGCTCGGTGAGCTGCTGTGGCGTCAGGCCACCGATGGCCTCCTTAATGGCAGCCTCCGGATCGCTAGGCTTGCCGGTGAGCGCATCCTTGACCTTCTTTCTCTTGGACCTCTTTTTCTTCTTCTTTGCGGCGCCAGAAGCTGCGTCGGGTGCGGTCTCCTCGGGCGCATCCTCCTCTTCGTCCTCGGACTCGACCTCGGCCTCCTTGCCCTTGCCCTTGTCGCTCGCCTCGGCAAGGGCGTCGTTGGCGTCTTTGACGGCCGGGTCGAGGGGTTTGGACTCTTCGGCAGGCATCTTGTTGTCCTCGATTCGACAGTATCTGGGGGGGGTAGTCGAGTTTCGGGGGTGTTGGTGGGAGCTTCTTGGAGCTCTGTTCAAGCTTGCGAGGTGGGAATGGCGGGGAAGAAGTTTTGGCGGGAGAGAGGACAGTTTCATGTGCCAGCTGTGCTCCCAGGCGGTACAGGCTCTAGCTGTGTGTGTGACTGCATCATGGCGGGGTCACCTGCTGGGGGCTGGTGCGGGGCAGAAGGTGCCAACCCGCGGTGCAGCTGCCGCCCTTTCTCCAAGATCCTTGCGCTAAATTTGGAAAGACCGTCACAGGTCACAGCGCATTATGAACTACTAATTCAATTCTCACTTCATTGGAGATCAACATGTTCACCAAACAAGACACTTCCAATTAGCAGTAGTTGTTTCCAAAGCACCAGTGTCAAAAGGCAGATGAAAGAGTCTTTGTTTTCATTATTTACTTTCCATCTTATGACAGTACTTACGGTCATGCTTCCGTACAGCCCGGGTCTACTTACCTTTAGACATAATTATGAGATGCCATCCTCACATGATAGAATACCATCAAAACAACGCTAGATGAAGACTTGGTTTGCTGTATATTCATCTGCGATGATACTACTTTGAAAATTCTAAGTAAGCCTCACCAAACCTCAAAACTACCCGTGACTAGCTGTTGATATGCTTGCGAGCGAACTTTAAGACCATACCCTAGGGCAAAATGAATGCGAATCGAGTAAATGTAGATATTATGTAAAATAAGATCAATTCTATACCGGCAGACCGGAGCGCCGACTCAAAACGCACAACTGCACCTTCTTCTGAAGAAACCATCACAATCCCGACTACCATAACTACACCGATAAAGCCCCGTCCACTCTACTCTATTGCTGGCGCTCTTAAGTTCTATGCGAGAGATATCGGCATGGAAAGCCCATGATAACGGTTACAAGGTTCTGCTGCTAGTATCTGACCCGGCCATGTCGTAAGCCGTCCCTGCGAGGTCGAAAGACCGCATCACAGCAAGGATTACAGGCGCGTATCCCATGATATCGTTGTGTCCTACGAGAGTCAGAAAGTGTAATCCTTAACCAATGTGTGGTCGTGGTCGACTTACCGCCGTGTGGGAAAAGCTCTTGGCGAATAACAATATTTGGCTCCGCGTTCCACGTAGTCACAAATGCATTCTTCCCCTTGTGAATTGTACGTACATCCTTCCACGCCTCAAACGAATGATCGCTCAATCCCCCAGGAACAGTCGCATTCGCAGCGGCGCGAAAAAGCTTGTTGCTCTCTGTCCAAGGAATGTCCCCATCGTCCTTGGCCGAGATGAGCGTCAAGCGCAGCCGTCTCTTGGTCAGCTTGACCAGGCTCTCCAGCCGATCCACCGACGGCCACTTGTCGTAGATGAAGCCCTCCATGTACTCCAAGAATCCTGGCCAGACCTTCAGGGGTCCCAACACCGGGAACAGGCCACCAATCTTGTAGCCGCTGAGCATCTTGGGGAGATTGCTGAAGCCTGCGACAAGAATGACACCACCAAACTCGATTCCTTGCGAGGCGTAGAGCTCAGCGACACCGCTTGTCACGGCAGTGCCGAGGCTTTGGCCGAGAAGAACGATGCGGTCGGAGGGCACACCAGCAACGTTGATGACCCAGTCGATCAGAGTGGCGGCATCTTGGATCAGGCCGTACTCAGTTGGGCGACCTGTTGAATGACCGAAACCACGGTAGTCGATTGCCAGGACATGGTATGATGAGGTATCAGTGATGACATGATAGCTGTCTGGTCTATGGCCTTGTGCGATGTCTCCAGCGTTCTAAACATGGTCAGTATCAGAGCGAAAGGTGTAATGGGATTAAGTTTTTCTCACCCCGTGGACTATGTTGAGTTAGAATTTGGAAGTAAATATGCGGATGGCAAATGACTTACATGAAAGTACAACTCGAGCATCCGGGTCCTCTTTCAGTGCCTTGAAAGACTCGGTTTCGGTGAAATCTTGGCAGAAGCCACCCTTCTGCACTGAGAATCTCTCCTCTTGCTTAAGGTACTGAGGCAAAGGCATAACATGCCACGCATACAGGCTCACTCCATCAGGAGTGTCCAGCGAGAAAGGTGTGGCTTGGCCCTCTACGGTGAGAGGTTGTAAGCGATGGCGCGTCTTATACAGGGGTTGGCACGTGGACCTACTGGCAAAGCCCCATCTCTCAGGCTTGTCAACGTCGCGCCACCAGAGAGTGTTGATCTTGTGTGCATACAGGAAGCTGTGGAAGTGTCATTATAGATATATATACCGGAGACATGAGATGTTGGTCAAGAAGTCTTACTGTCGTTGGAAGAAAGGTGTTGCGCCGAGGGCCAGGAAAGTGAAGTAGAGGCCCAGCGGAGCCGCCACGACCCAGACGGCCGTTCGGAGGATCGGCGAAAGCGGAACCGGCATAATCGGAGTGCTGTGCTAATACTAAGATGCAGAGGGATGGAAAAGACACGGGAGATGAGATTGCGGGACTTCCGAGTTATCTACACATGGCGGGTGGCGGTGATGTGGCCACCGTCGGTGATGCCTGGTCGATTTGGTTCCTTGCTTGAGGTTGGAATTGCCTGCGAGCCCGCAGGGATGGTGACATGGAGGCATTTAGCTGAGTGTACTTTCTTCCTGTGCAGGTTTGTGCACCAACTAGAAGTACCTACCGCTAGTAGGCGCAGTCCCCAGAATGCGGCGACCTTTCGCAACTGTGGTCTGAGCCGCACGCCGACGACAACAGATCATCCATCGATATCAAATGCGCACTTTCCCCCGCCACCAATGCTTCCTTACTACACACTGGTCTTCCTGGTATACTCAACTAGAAGCATATCGTCCAGTCCGATTGATTTACTCGGATAAACCCCATTGCTGAGATATTTGGTCATTTGTGCATAGACTTGGCAGCGCGCCTATGGTCGGGTTAATTTGCTAAATGCGGAGGGATGACTACGAAGTACCGCGAGAGTAATTTGATCTGGCCATTTCTTCCAAGCTTCACAGCCACACTCATTCACACACATCTACATCTGCAGTTTCCCCCTCATACCAAGGTGAACTTGCGCGGAAGCCAGCAAGGGCCAGTGAGCGGCTTCGACCTTCCGCAGACCTGGTGACATGGTGACTTGTAAGAGATAACAACATTCCTGTCGGAGAAAGGAACAGGAGACCCAAGGGAACTGAATGGCAGAACAGGAGGCTCTTAGTTGTCCGTTGATGTGGCAGGAGAAGGAATAACCCGGAGTGCAGAGTACATCCGCCAAGGTATCACGGTACAAAGGTACATGACAAAGCATGCGACGATTTTGGCGCAATGTGAGTGGCGGGCGAGACCCTTCTATGGACCCATGTCCCCATGTCCCCGTGCGCTTCGTCCAGTCAGGGCGCGGCAACGTGCCCAGTTTTTCCGGTCCTGCTCCAGGCCAATCAGATACGGCTGTCCCTGTTAAACTCACAGCCCGCCTGCTCTTTCGCCCGCTGCGACTGGACGGCACGGCACCGCGGAAAGACGACGTGCACCAAGTGGGAAGAACCTACCTGGACGTGGTGGAGGGTACCCGGCAAGCAGCAGCAGCAGGAGCAGCAGGAGCAGCGCAGCAGAATGAGCAACCGCGCTCTTGCATCTCCGAAAGAAAAAGAGGCGGCGGCAGCCCAGACGGAGCCTCAGGTACCTCCCACTTTGTACCTTTTTTTCCATGCTTCTTGCTGGTCGCCGCTGATGCATCCCATACAAAGCTCCCCATGCTAATATCCCGCCCACCCCAATTCAACTCATTCACACGAACTCTTCCCCGAGTCTCCAAATCTATTCCTCCATATTACCGACATAACCACACGCACGACTTCCGCGTTGACGCCGCCCCGCGAGACGCCGCCCCAATATCCCGCGAACAGCTTAACGCCGATATATTCACGACTCGACTTCACGGCAGCCTTCCCTGCTCTCCCACGTGCAACATACTCGCATACCCCCTCCTCTGCCGAAGAGAATACGACTACGGCGCCGCGCGCAGTCGAAGGCTGTGGCTTCTTCAGCTGATGATGAACATACCGACACGCTCGGGAACCTACTCGTGATACCGTGAACTCTGCGACGGGGAGACGGCACATTTGACATGGAGAGGAAGAGGAAGTTGCCCGCAAGGGCTGCGGCGCGTGTCGAACACGTCGCAAAGAAGCGCACCGTCACCCCTCCCGAGCCTCGATCCGTTACACCAGTCCCAGTATCAGTTGAAGAACCTCCGCCGCCTCCCCCTTCGCTCCCAAAGTCCATTCAGGCTGGGAAGCCGCTGCCGACCGTCGAGGATGCCCAACCCGATGACCTCCCCGCGAAGGAGTACCAGTCATTTCAGGAGAGGTAAGGCCATATGCCCTGGCGCCCCAGACTTAGATCTGGGGGTTGGATGCACTGAACTGACGTTTGCCCATAGTGGTGTTCTTGCCGAATCGCTGAGTCGGTCACGACACAAATGGCTTGCCGAAGGGTTGTTCGAGAAGTACTGGACGAAACCTGGAAGAAAGAAAAACGCAACCGAAGATCCCAAGAACCCATCCAAAGATACCATGAGCAAGATTGGGCCCTGCACGATTACGATCGAGCCGCACGTTTTCGATGTGACCCTTTGGGCGATCAAGGACCCCAAACCTCCCGCACCCACCACGCAAGCTACCTTTCGACCCATTCTGCAATATGGTCCTCCCAATGGAGCTATGCCCCCTCCACCTACACCAGCAAACACGAACCAAGGCCCTACGCTCGCTCCTAACGACTCGAAGCCGACGCTTTCCGCCCCGAGTCCGGCTCCTCCGTCACCCACCCCTCAGCAACCACCTTCCAGGCCGCCCTCATCAGCTGCGAACGAGCCGCCCAAGGTTATGCCCTCGCCACGCAGTCTGGAGTCTATGCGAACCGCCAGTGCGACACCACCTCCGCCACGACCAGTAGCTCCATTGGCCCCGGCGGCTGCGACACCAGTGTCAGCTGTGGCTCCAGGAACACCATCACATCCCGTACCTCCTTTGGCTGCAGCACCTTCAGCAACCAACTCACGACCATCGAGCTCAACACCGACACCAGCGCCGGGTGCCGCAAAACCGCCAGCGGCAAAACCACAAGGGACTGATCCCATCATCATGACGCTAGCCGAGAAGGCATCCGAGGACCCCCATCTCCGAGACTTGATGAAGCGGGTCGCCGCTGGGGAAGCGAAGCCGGAGGAGTTGAGCAACTTTCAGAAGATCATCGACCAAATCACGGCGGAGTATAAGAGGAAAGGAGGGCAGCAAGGTCCTTCAGCGGACAGGCTCTTGGTTGATGGGAGGACGGTTAAGTACTTTGCCGATGAGGTGCGGACCATTCTGGATATCGTACTCGCCACGAATCCGAAGCAGAAGTCATCAGAACTTCTACCTCCGCGCGGAAGCGACCCTTTGGTTGTAGCCTTGGTGAGAACGGCTCTGGATTCGATACCGTTGCAAGAAATGATCCGACGGATAGCTGAGAACAAACCTGGTTTCACCGACGCCACCGATCTCAAAGCATCTCTCGACAAGTTGCACAAGGAACTCAAGAGTGCGCAAAACACCCCGACGCCCCAAACGCCGACGACACAAGCTGCCATCAACGGCACCCCGAATGGACATCCCGCCAAACCCGCAGTAGCTGCTGCTGCTTCACCGGCCCCAGCCCCAGCAGCCCCACATGTACAGCATCCTCCGCAGCAAGCCCTTCGGTCAAAAGGTCCTCCGCCACCTGCGAGGCCTGAGATCTCAGGCGTCTGCCTCGACTTTGCTGGTGGAAATGGCGATCGTTACTTGTTTCCAAAATACAGCATTCTCGAGTATCTCCCTGGCGGACAGCATGCCATCGCATCGTTCCTCATTGTTCGCAAGGGCAGTCAGCTGGAGTATGGAGGTGATGCAAAGCTTGACTACTACCAGCCCGTCACCGTTCGGCTATACGCTCATTCAGCTCGCCACCTCGAGTACCTGCAGAGAGCGGTGGCTCCCCAGGAAGAAGTCATGAGATACATGGACGATGTGATGGACAACATGACGAGGGCGGAGTACGTTCTCCTCGCCATGCGCTTGCCACGAGGAGAGCAAGACCCCAACAGCGAGCAAAACGGCAAAGATACCCCTGGCCCAAGTGGCCAAATTGCGAGACCAGAGTCAACGGCACCAGAGCACCCGGCCCCCAAGCAGCAGCCAGTGCAATGGGGACCTGTGACGTCCAAGTTCGTTCGGAGTTTCAACAAGAAATGGTTTGAAGAGTGGAAGAGAACCGAAAAGACCACCGGCAAGAAGCCCTCTTCGGCAGACGAGGTCTTCCAAGCGTCCTGCGAGGCTGTTGGCCTCGACCCCTTGGACAAGGACATAGAATACGAGAAGATGATCGAGCTCTTGGCGGCTAAGGACTCCGAGTCATCATCTTCTTGAACTCGACACAGCTAGAAAGCGCACCATGTATTACCTAGACAGCACACCACAGTGTGAGACCAGGGATTAGGGGACTCAAGCGAGGAGGGTATGTGTTGTATTGAGCATTTGGCCCAGCTCCGTTTGTTCGTGTTGCGTAAGGCACGGGGCGGCCTTCTTTCCACACTACGTCGTTCTCGTTGCTACTTTGTTGTTCAACTTACTGTACAGAGCAATGGATTGGGATCTGATTCTGTTTTTTGATTGGGAAAAGGGGACTGGAGTGGTCTATCACAAGGGGGCAATATTCTCCGTCCGCATTATTTTCTATCTTTATGCCAATTCGGTGTTTGAGAGTGTTGAAAGGCCTCGGGCGTGAGGCTGGAATGTGGTGTGGCTCGGCTCTTTTTTTATTTATTACCCCAAAACCCCCTTCTATGGAGTTGTGGAACAGAGAGGAGAGAGGTGGTAGTCAGATATGTATGTGAGCATTGGCATGCCTCATGGCTGCTTACTTGGCCGGAAAATAAAGAACACAACAAGTACACATATTCTGGATCTGTGATGATACGAAGGAGACTCTGAGCAGAGCGTCGCTCTCAGCCAGGCATTGTCGAATATCGGGAGGAGAAGTGTGAGCGTAGCTAAAGTGCCCCTGTCCAAAGATCCTTCTAGACCGGTTGGCCTTGTTGTTTCAATATCAGAGGAGTGTAAGGCGACATGCCTGGAAGTACCATGGATCAGGTGGAGGGCGGGGTGACGCTGCTCAAATACCTAAGCGACAACAGTGATATTAGCAGGCAACCTCGTGAACAGTTCGGGGTTGTCTCGTCTGCCCGTATACGAGCCAAATCAGTTGGACATTATTCAATAAGCGTTAAAATGAACCAAAGACCACTCAAAATCATCAAACTAGACCAAAAAGAGTTCACCCCCCGGTGGGGGCTACATCTCTGGTGCTTATACTAGGATACGAACTCGGGTACTCACTAAGTATCGGATTAGAAGTCCAATTCGACCTCAAGGCAAGGGGCCCGCGCAGGGGCCACTTACAGACCATACTTACAAAATCTACGGTCTACCCAACCTCCGGTTAAAACCTCCTTTTTACACCTTACGCAAAAATTAAATATATATAGATTTTAACCTCTTCGTTACCTACAATTCAAACCATCCCTATAATAAAAATACCAACACTAATCAATAGTTAAATCCCACTATCACAAATTAGTAAGGCATCTCGCAAACAGAAAAGACGACCTCCTTAAACAGAACGCAATAAAAGAATCGTACTACCTACCCGATAAAAAACAGGCAATAAGACGCAAATCTCTATAATAGAATAAAATAGAAAAATCGCAGCCCTTAACTACCTATAAAAGGTCGACGTCTATTACGTTAAAAATAAACCGTAATTAAAAAAATCGTAAAAAGGCGACTAAGCTACCTACGTCGCCCTTATACGATTTATCCTACTTAATAATCTACGGGTAGCCTATATATTAATAAAGAAAAATAAATAAAATCACTAGATTCGCTAGATTAGCAAATCCACTATAAATCTCGACTATATAATAAAATAGGCCTAATTAGAGAATATAAAAAGGTACTTTAGGACTATAGAAATAAACTTTTAAAATAATAAGGTATTTAGGTAGGAACTAAACCCTACTGGTAACTCTAGGCATATTTCTTAATTAAATCCGAAGAAACTACTAAGATCGATAGCGATATTACTATTATTAAGACCGACTTCGAGATTCCAAGGTCAAGCTTCCCCTTCTTACCTATACCTACTACCCCTCGGCTATTTTAAAAGAATAAAAGCTAGGTAGAATTAAGACGAGGAAAGAAGGGATTTAGAAATATTACAACGCTTACCTCGTAAAAGAGTATAAAGTACCTAATTCTTTAAACTATATATCCTCGCTAAGCTATAAAGGTAAAGAAAAAGCCTATTACCCTAATTAGTACGGGAAAAAGCTAAAAAGACATTTAAAAAGAGAATATAAAAAGAGGGCTATTAAAAGACCGCTTTTATATAATAAAGTACGCTATAGGAAAAAAAAACCGTCAATAAAAAACATAGCGGCTAATTCAAAAGACTAAAAATAGATAATAATAAGGCTCGTTGCAAAAAAGTTAAAGGCCGTAGGAAGCTCCTAGACCCTAATAAACACGGCGAGCAACGATAATATACTACTACCACGATTAATAAGCAGATCTAATATATCCCTATTAAGATCAAATATACCGGCCCCTATAAATAGAAGCATAAACTAAAGGACGATAGGGGGTAAGTCAGCATACAGAACGTATAGAAGGACTCCTATCCTAAAAATTTAAATTAAAATTAATCCGGAGTATTAAAGGAAATAGTTATATCGAGACTTAAACCACCCTAATAGCAAGTAAATTAATATAGCATTAATCTTTATTATAAAGATATACGCCTGCAAGGGGCTTAAAGGGCAACCCCTATTCTATAAAGTTATAAACGACCTAAGTAACTAGAAAGATAAATAGTTTACTAGTATTAATCCTAATATCGTTAAGAAAGTAAATAGATTCCTCCACTACTAAGGTATTCTACTAACCTAAGGGGTAAGGCAAAAGGCCCATAAAATACTCATAATAATAATAACCGTAAAGGACTTCATACCATAGAACCAAAATCAGATTAATAGAGTAAAACAAGAGACGGCTTGCCTGCCTTCGGAAATGGCGGTCCTGACATGCCATTTTCGGCACCTGCCACATCGGGTAATTCTCGGCCACGCCATCCCTCGCCGTTTTTGCCAGCCCATAAATGAGCGACTGCCCCGCCCAACGCGCCAAAGTACCTCCAAGTTTCCTTTGTATCCTTTCCTTCTCACAGCACTTGTTTGCGCCACTTCGCTATTTCGCCGACCTCAGCCACATCCCTGGTCTCTGCGATGTTCACGCATCGTCAACATCCATTCAACTCCCGCTCGCGATTATCAACCGTACGAGAAACCACGGCTTGAGCATACATTGGCTTAACCCGGTACTTGGATGGCAAAGGTATCTGTGTCTAGTTACCTGCACTCGTACTGCCTATGCTAAGTACAGCGCGCCTTGCACAGCACGTTCCGATGTTCTCTTGCTGGAATTGCATTGCTAACTTCCTCAGTTGATTGCCGTTTGTGGTAATCTCTTCACCGCCGTCTGCTGCCTTGCACCTTGCCGATCTCGATTGCAGTCGATGTCGAAAATGTCTGATCGTGCGATGGAACGCCTCGCAACCCCGTTGCCGATTCTCGAGGGCTACCCTTGCCATTCGCCTCGCATTCTGCCTCGCCTTCCCTTTCCTCTCGCCTCATTCTCGACCCAAAATTACCCTTGAGAGTAATGCAAGAAGGCGAGGGGGTCATGGGATAAGGCGCAGGATCACACCGCTGGTCACTACTGGCTCGACACACTACTCCAAGTTTCCGCAATTACTTCGTTGCGGCCGCAAGCCGCAGGTGACTCGCCGCGTTCCTCACACCCAAAATTACCGCTTCTGGTAATTTGACAGCTCAGCGGGGTCCATAAGATGCTGCGGGTGTTCGACGTGTTATGCCAGGCATCAACGAGCGCCCGCGGGAATACCCCTGGCGGTCCATCCTCGGACGAAAGAACGCAGGGCGTGACCGAGAGATTGCCGTCTTTGGTAATTTTCTGGCCTCCAACCTTGGTCAACAGTCAAGCATTGCCGAAAAGGGCGACACCGCATATCGCGGAGATTGGCGTCTGGCCGGGCTACCAGTCAAGTCATGACGGGCTGGAGTCTGATAGGAGAAACTATCGCTTACGCTGACAGAATTTCCCTATTGGGTAATTCACGTCTCAACGGCAGCCTGGATGTTCGGCATTCCTACACCTGGGCATAGTGCTCCCGCCGATGACGCCGTCGTATGTACGAGGAAAGTATGCTAGCCAAGACATGTACGCACTGCGACTACGCCGGTGGACACTGACCTGACTATCACACCCTTGAGATGGCCTGCTACTCAGGGGCTCGGCGCCGCTGAGCTGGGATATGGCTCGCGAGAAAGCTTCTTACCGAGACCCCGAGAGTCAGCTCCTGCTGGCTTCTCGAAATCTCTGCCAGAGTACAGCAATTCGGGGTCGCCGCAAACAATGGCGGAGCTGGTCATGGCGCTGCTATCTACCAACGGACGGGATCATTCTCCGCGTAGAGTCTCTGAAGATGAGAAGCGAGGGCTCGTCGACGAGATTGCCCCGTTGGCATTCTTGCATGCCATGGGCAGAATGTCGGCCCTTGAACCTGGATGTTCGTACGTTGGAGTCGAGAAAGACGCACGGCTAGACCTCACCGAGGCGTACCTAATAGCTACTGAGCGGCTTCCGGAGTCAACGAAATTGCTCGAAGGGGCAAATTTCCCCTCGGCGGTGCCGACCATTTTGGTGTGCCTGGTTTGCCCTCCACAAAATGTTGCGATCATCAATCACGTCGCATATACGAGACGGAAGGTATCGGAAGGCTGAGCACAGCTCGGCGCGCCAGCATAACATTCCCAAGATGATCGACACCTCCGCCGCCAGTCCTGCCCCATCCTGACAGCTTGAACACATCATGCGTCTAAGGTAGTATCCTGACGGATCGTGCGGTTGATCCTGCACAATCAAGGGGCTACCTTCAGGAGAGAGAGCAGGTGACCTCTCTCGCTAACCAGGGGGCCAGACTTTATGCCGGCTGAAAGGCTGGACAGGCTCGGTGGAAGGTCAGTCTCAGCTGGACAGGCCTTAGCCGGTGCAACCAGAAGTCCGAGATTTGGTGCAGACGGCTGGTTTTCCTCCGTCCGACAACTACGATTCACGGCGCCAGGAGCGGTCCTGGCGGGTGAGATGGCCCTGGCCTTCATCAATATGGTGACGTGGCTTACGGGCTTGGCCAGGGCTTCAGAGCTGCAGGTTACTGCGTCAATGGCCATGATAAGCTCGGCAGTTGTTTTGTCACGACTATTCTGAAAGGGGAAGAACGCCGCCAGCGCTTCAGGGGCATCTCCGAGGTCCAGAGTGAAAAGTACGCGCCATCAGGGGTTCACACGCGCCATGAAGCGGTCTGACTACCGGCGAGAGGTTCTTTTCCATTCCCACTCCGAATGTGGAAGCTGCAAGCTCCTCCATAGTTTGAGGAGGTGGTGGCTTGAACCGAGCGTTGTGTTGTGCGACTGGCTCGTTCGCCTGGAAAACAACGTATATAAACCTGGCTCCCAACGATTACGACAGCGGTCTGATTCCATACTCCTCAGACTCAACTCAGTTATTCTCTTTCGCCGACATGGCTCAACCTCACTTCAAAAGGACGCATGACGTGCAGTCATACGCCAAGTTCTATCAAGAAAATGAGCGTAGACAGATGGAGCGTGAAGAAAAGAAACGTCAACGCAAGCGCGAGGAACAGCGAAAGCAACAGCAAACATCAACACTCAAACCATCGGCACTGGCAACGTCACTCGAGCGAGATATCAGGGGCTCTATTGTGGCAGAGAATCAGACCTCTAGCTATACGTCGGGTACGCTCGCATCATATTCTTCGATGCATTGACTTACAATAAGCAGATGGTCCTCTGGACTTCCCTCTTAGCATCGACGAACCAAATCTCGATCTCATTGAGGCTCTCGCGACAGCCGAGTCATACGATGGCCATGCTACGGGCGATCTCGCACATGTAACGCGACGTTTTGCCTCGATCTCCGAGATCAATGGTTCTGCAGCGGAAACCGACAAATACACCACACACGATGGAATCAAGCTTTCGGAACACTGGTCGCCTTGTGCCTCTGTACTTCTCCAGCCACCTACAGAAATAACCGAACCGCAAGTCGCAATTGCCTCTTCACAGAACAAGCAGCCGCTGGCTCTCGATTCAGTGAGATCTTCGACCGGGCAACTCCGCCTAGCAGGTTGTGTTCCAAATGACGTGAACGAATGTGAGTGAACAAGATCAATACGCAAGACGACATCCCAAACTGACAGGAACTCTCAAAGGCATTACCCAAGACAAGGCGAGGAGCGAAAACGGCGACACCTGCGAAAGCATTGATGATGATGGCTCAGTCAACGACGACGACGGGAGCTCCGATGATGACGACACCGATCGCGAGAGCTTTCTTCCGGACGGAGCGGTTCGGGGACCTCAATTTACAAATCGACACCGGCCGAGGACCTTCTCAACAAGCAAGTCGGCGGCGCCCGACCCCGCGAAGAGCCCACTATACGCACCAAGTTCTGTTTCCAATTTCTCCGTCGATGATGTCGCCGTTTCACTGGAAATAGCGGAAGAAATTCAACCAGACATTTTTGCGCTTCCTACCCCATCCTCAGATCACCCCTTCGTCTCACAGCAAGGCGGTGACGTCATCACCAGTCAGAGAAAACGAGATCACGAGGCATGCGAAGAAGGACATGAGAGCGACGACCTTTGCCTTCCTAAGCGAAAGAGATCACGAAATCCCAATGAGACGACTGCAACAAATGCTCTTTCTGTGAGGACTTTGCGCGCACGACCTTCTCGAGTCTTGGCAGAGAAGCCAGGCAGGAGGTGCGTTCCAGCCCAGTGCGAAAGACATATCCGGCGCTCCTCAAGATCAAAGCCATGGTCTCACGCCTCTGGCGCCGTGAGTTGTCAAGATGCCCAACCTCAACTTGATGGGCTTCCCTCACTGGACGTGGATAATGCGTCAAATAGAGGGAAGCGGACGAGAACACGGCGGGGGCGACCGCAAAGTATACCCCAGGTAACTTCGCCGCGTTCATCTCATTCCAACCATTCTTCAGGAAAGCCTAATCCTCAAAAGAATGGACGAGATTGCCTCCCTCCTGCCGCCACCACAGTGAATTCATCCTCAGCCACATGTCACACCTGTGGCTTCTCTGCAGAGCATTTGCTGCAGATAAGCGATACCGTCGAGGCTCTCACTCGAAGTGGTGCTGAGCTGTCTGGCAATGCAAGGGAATCAGACATTCTTCGGCTGTTTCTCGGGTTCGTCAGAGATCACGCTACAAAGAGACTTCCACATAAGGCAATAATCACGGGAAATAGCGATCCCTTCAATGGGACAAATCAAGAACAGATACGGGAGGCAACTGTGGGGCTACCAAACTCCGAGACAGTCAAAGATGACGATAGCTCAGATGGCAACTCTGAAGACAGCGACAGCGAAGACGAAAGTGTGGGTTTCAGTCGTAGTGACAGCCCTGATATTCCTAAGCAAAGGAGCAAGAGACCTAAGCGTCTTCGTTGGACACCCTTAGACGAATTACGCCTGCGCGCATGGGTTCAAGAGGAAAAGGAGTGGTCGTGGATTGCTGGTCAATTGCAGCGAAGCGAGCAGGGTGCCTTTCAGCACTGGTCTATTATGAGGAAAAGAGAAGAGGAACTGGGCAAGATGTGAGGGAGACATCGTCTCAGGGGTATGCTGTATTGTCTTTTGGATAACTGAAATGGATACAATTGTCCCATTTCTCATTGAGAGGACAGCCGGATCTCGTGGTTTCTGTGCATTTGAATACGCCGGCTTTGTTGTCTCCTGACCTGCAGGTTCCAGCGGAAAAACAGTAGGACTTGACCGTGACAAGTCAATAACAGGTTTATGTTTCGCCAGGCGAACTTCTGATGTTACACTGCCACGGAGATTTCCGCAGAACCGTATCCCACAAATGCAAAATTGTCGGCGCAGTCGATGATATCAGCCGCTCGAGGTAAGGGGCTCCCAATAGGTTCACGGGTCCGTACACTCACGGGTCCCCCATTAGTCAGCAACGTCCACTGCATTTGGCCGTCTCAACACTGATCAACAAAGAATCACAAGGTGGCCACCATCATATCTCTACCGATGCATTTCAACGACCTTCCCCCTCAAGCGTGTTACTCATCACATGAAGAATTGTTGGTCAGTCTACATATCTGGGCAGTAATCAGAGGCTATAAATTCATTGTGCGAAGATCGACTGCCGGGAGGTCTGGCCGATCAACAATCACCTACTCATGCAATCGATTCCGTTCTGGTTGCCAATTCTCGGTAATAGGCAAGGAAGATTGGAGCGAGAATTGGCTTCTCAAACACCGGGAAGCCAGATTCTCTCAACACAACCACGACACTAAAGACAACTGCAAGTCTCAAGACGATCTCGACTTCCTAGACATTCATGAATCTCAAGATCGGCAGCGGGAAGTGGCGCGGGACCAAACGCAAAACGAGCTTCGAGGCCCTCGAAATAAGCCTCAACATGGGCCTTTGGACGGGTTGGAAAGCAAGGGGGAGAAACGACTACCTACATGCAGTAAATGCCATTTAGAAGGCCACACAAGGAGTGCAAAATCATGTCCCCAACGACACCGCCCCAGCCCCTGCTGAGACGGCAAGATACAGTGGATGTTGCTGACTAATGGGGGACCCGTGAGTGTACGGACCCGTGAACCTATTGGGAGCCGAGGTAAGGGACAGGTTTAGTCAGCTGGCAATTTCTTCATACGTGATTTTGAGTTTACGGCGGGATTGTTCTTGAGGTGACATGGATCAAACACTCACGATATCCACCTAGACAATTCAGATTGTCGCACCACAAGTATCGATTTCATTGGCCGCTTTGCTTCTTTCACACATCTCCCGAGTCACAATTCAAGATGAACTCGCAGAACTACGACCACAGTCTCTGGAAGCGCAGCACTTATTTGAGAAGAGGCGGTTCGACGAACCATCGGTGCGTTGAGTTGCCAGTTTCCTCGGATGCCGAGACCGAGATCGACGTAGACGGATTCCGATCCGAAACTTGCAGAATCAATACCGGCATCCCACGAGGATCTCCCCTATCGCCAATACTCTTCCTCTTCTACAACGAAGATCTCTTGGACAGTTGCAACGAAGCCGAAGACAAGACAGCCACCGGCTTCATTGTTGACGTAGCGATCCTCGCAGCGGGGGGATATCACTGAGGAAACCTGCCAGAAACCCCAAGCAGCGCTTCAGAAAGCTGAGACATTGGCCATCACCCATGCCTCTATCTTCGCACCCGAAAAGTTCCAGCTTGCTCATCTCACACGACCGAAAATCAGATTCGACACAGACATGACACTCTAGAGCCCATGGGGAGAAATCGAGCCCACGGCAACCTGTAGATACCTCGGCCTCATCAGGGAGTCAGTCCTCAAGTGGAAACAACGCGTCGACGAGGAGTCGCCATACCGCAAATGATGTACGAGTGCTCGCTGTGGTCCAACAGTGGATGGGGAGAGAAAGGCTACATCAAGAGGACACTCAATAGGCTGCAAAAGCTTCAAGCCAGAGCAGCCAGTGCATATAAGTATGCATCTCTTGTCAGTCGAACAACAAATATGGAAACACAACATCGACACCATTACCAGAATAGGCAGGGTCGAAGTCCTTCCCGGAGAGGAAAGAAAACGAGTCCAAGACAAACGATACCAAACGACTGCGCGATGGTCAAGGCACCCACAGCGAGCAGGACGAACGCATACCGTCCTTCGTGGCTCCCCCATGGTGGCAGATTCCGCGCATCCATATCGGCGAAGATACGAAGCAGGCTGAGAAGGAACATCAACGATGTCTGGAACAAAACACCGACGCAATGCACATCTACACGGACGGCAGCGGCATCGACGGTCACATCGGAGCCGCCGCGGTCTGCGCAACCACGTAGCAAACCAGCAAAACCCACATGGGCGACGATACAACATCAACAGTCTACGCAGGAGAGCTGCAAGGTATCGTCTTGAACCTCGAAATGGCCCAGGCAGACAAGCAAAACGGAAATCACAGGAGCAAAGTCTTCATCCACAACCACAGACCCTTCAAAAGTATCTCGCATCTTGTTACTCGCTCAGCCTCGCCATTCAGGTGGTGACCGATCACACCTTAACTACGCAAGCCGATACGATCAACCCGACCGGCTGGATTTTCTCTTCGACGAATCGTCCCATAGGATGACTTCGCGCCGAGGCAAGAGAAGATGTGGGATCAAGTCTCATATTCCCGCTCGTTCGCTTCGAGACCCTTGTTTCCATCGCCGCCATCTTCCCGTCTGCTTGGGACGGGCAGATCAACCCTGCCGTTGTAATATGACAGTGGCGTATACAAGCATGTCTTGTTTCTCAGTCGGGTCGGAATGCCTCTGTTTGACTGCACCAACCGGGCACCAATACAGACACTGACGCAGTCACTCGCGAAAGAACTAGACTCCGTGGCGTGTCACATGTCGAGATACATCAAAGCTACACAGCAGGAGGCCGTCCTCAATGTGGTCTGTACGATGTGAGATGTACTGCTTGAGGGCTCCAAAGAACTAGTCTCTCCCAGCTCACGTGTCTTCAAACGTCCGGGATAGCGACGGAAAGACAGATTTCGACGCATGAAAGGACGAGAACATTGAGGGGTAGTTGTATAGTAGGAAGTAATGGTCAACGGTAAGGGGTCGTCTATTTTGGTTATTCCCACCACTTCGTTCATCTGCCAGGTTTCATCTTCATCAAGGTCCCTGCAGGGAGAGTGGAGGATTACTACTGGGGATATTGATAAGCGGGGCAGAGCCATCTACCCGGAATCTAGCCGCGATAAGATTGTCTCAACACGAGACGCTGTCGTCCAATGTGGCGACACTAAATGACCGCAATTGCAGCGTTCACCGTCTTGATGTCTGACTTGTTTCGTACTAGATGGCCTTTCGTAATGGAACTATTTCTAGATTGATAGGACGACAGGTTGCCCACTTATTCACGACGACTGGAATCACTCTTTCATCCGCCATGAGCAATATGCGTCTATGAGGCGTCCATTTATTTTTCCATTTCAATGTTGCTGTTGTCTCGGCAATTAATGTTGAAGTCGAGTTGCTGGCAGAGAGGGCGTGACTGAATTGGCGAGCGCTTGAAGCTTTGGTAACGTTGGGTTTTGGAGAGAGTTTTGTAGGGAAAGGTAGCGGTTTCGTTACGTCCAGATTCGAGGATATCCTTAAGGACGACGTCTTAGTCAATGATAGCCTAGCTGTCGAGGCCTGAAGCCGCGTTATGCTGGGATGGACTTGGCGGCTCGGCACGCAGAGTCTAAATGGCGAAGGCTCAGACTTGCGCGACAGGAGACGGAAGGCATTTGGCAAGCGTGTGCTATCTATCTTTGATAGGTTAGACTAGGGGAATTTTCCAGAATAGCATCCGTTTCGAGCTGCCAACTCTCTCTGATGTACTGACCGTGATGTTATCAAGATAGTTTGCTGATTATTATTGGGCAGGGTCATCTACTTGACAGTGATGACAAGGGTTGTGCCGGCATGGCCCTTGATTGAGACCGGCCTGAGGATTTGCACAATGCTTTACCCCTGCATTGTTCATGTAACCACAATAATGACACCACCAACCGTAGGGTATGAGGTACTCCTTGGCATAGCATTTGTCCCTCGAACAAACACCTTGCGTCGACACGGATGCAGTCGATAAGGGGCTACAGCGCAATAGCGTTCCATATTGCCTGTGACGACGATTGGCACGCACCGCCTCTGGGCAATCCTCGGCGTTCTCAGGGTCGTACCACTTCTCTCCGCTCTGGTGTCCGCATGTGAAGGTGTACCTCCACGCTTGACACATATCTGCCGTATTGGGACCTAACTTTAATGGCGTAGTTACTGATAGCTTGGAGACGAAGTAGATCTGGTGAGCGGGCATGCTAAGTTAGCACCATTCATCATCACTAGTGCTGGGGGGATCATAGGGTCATATACAAAAGGAGACAGGGCAGATCAAGCCCATTGTATGGACAGACGCTCACATGTCGAATGACGAAAAGCGATACGCCGACATAAAGCGAAGTGGTCACAATTGGGGTCGGCGAGACGCCCAGGACCACTGTGCTTCTATTGCTGCGCCGCTGTCACGAACACACATTTGCTCGCGTACGGTGCCGCTGCGGACATTTCAGTAAATGATGCATCAGATTTCGTGCACGGACCACCAACATGCAGTTTTCTTTGCAGATAAACGCACCAAGAACGGAAGCACTGATGCTGGATCCCCTCAATTACCTGCGTTTTCTATTTAACCTACTTCTTTCGTCTTGAGTTCACCGCAAGTCAGGAGAACAATCGCCATGAAGAACCTACTACGATATGACGTTGCTCTTTGGCAGGTACACGAAACGGAAGACGATTGCGACCTCATCATTCGAACCAACAACGGACGAGCCTTTTATTGCACAATCTCCCCGTCGCAATTTTATCGGTCGCCCAGAATCACAGAGCAGTACTTCAAATGCCTCGAACTGCTGCGGTCTGGGGAAGACGAGCAGGATGATTTCTATGTTGAAGATGCTTGCGACTGGCTGTCCAGAATGTTCGAGCCTCTCATCACCCAGCTGGCGCCGCCGTCTCCAGTGCTTCCTAACGGTAGTCTGCCAACTCTATCCCAGTATCTTTTCCCCCCGCACATCGTTTGCGGTTTGGATGCCACCGACGATGTCCCACACCCGTATCAGGCAGAGAATCAGAATCATGGCTGGTGCAGCCCCGTTGTGGTTGCTGACGATGAGTTGCTTGGGAATCTCGATCAGTGGGCTCGGTCCTACGATCCCTCTGATGTAGAGATACTGTACGATCGCCCCGAAGATGTCTTGATAAGACGACCGACTAAGGTTCTTGTTGATGCGGAAAATGGCGATAAGATCATGTGTTACTTCAAACACTTTGGACTCTCATTCGGTCAAGCGCATGCCAGGAGCGAACTCGCGAGATTGAACGAAATTGCTACGGCGCAGATACCTCCTGCCCCTGATGCATGGATCTGTCGCCTACACGGCATTGTTCGAGACGGGAACAACTTGATGGGCATGCTGTTCAATTGGATCGAGAAGAAAGGAGTGCTGTCAAGAGCAAGAGCAAACCAGAGTACATCCGAGATCAGGAAACGTTGGAGGACGCAGATCAGTACATCTCTGAAGCAGCTACACTGCAAAGGCATCGTCTGGGGCGACGCGAAGGCTGAAAATGTCCTGATCGATCAGGATGACAATGCCTGGATTATCGACTTTGGGGGCAGTTACACACCTGGATGGGTAGACCAGGAGAAAGCTGGGACGATGGCAGGCGATGCACAAGGCTTAACCAAAATACTTGATTTTCTTCGCTAAAAGACAAGTTAGGAATAGATCATGCCACCATTGCCCTACATGTGAGATAGGAAGTGAGGCACTCCAATGAAACGTTTTCATAGCACTACCTCCTGAATTTGTGCTCTAACAGGCGTCTGGGCGATCAATCAAAGGCACCAGCGGCCTATTAGTGGACCGCAGCTACATGACAATGTGCAAGGGTGCATACGGCCATAGGCGAGACCCTTTGGAAACCTAGCACGTCACTTCCAGCAGCCCCGACTCAGTAAGAGGCATGCACCGGAGCAGGTGCTCTGATGGAGGTTCAACTGGCTTGAGGCGAATACTTGGATTTCAAGTCCACAGAACCGCCTTCTCATGCCCCATATTCCTGTGGACATCACACAGCTGCATTTGATCACTTATCGTGTACCAATAGCACATCTTTGATACCTTCCTCAACCTGGAAAATCTCCAAGTTGGCTCTGAACCGGGCAGAAAATGCATTAGATTGTTATCATCTTTGAGCGTAGACAGGTCACTGAGGCTGCTTGTACGCACATGCGGAACCTACACCGAACCCAGGCTTGCCTTGATCGACATGCTGTTCAGGTTGTTACGCACCGCCTAGAAGTGGAGATGATTACGGTCGAGTGGGAAGGGTGTCGGAGACCTTCGCACTAATGTTGGTCAAACAAACGGCCACGCATTTGCCGAGGATATCCGAATTGGCGCGATGCGGGTACTCCGTTAGCAGTGGACCGGAGGTACCGACTGTAGCCCGGCTATCTTTTTGTTCTTGGTGATTCAATGATCCAAGATACCGAACCTGATGCTACGACAGTTCTCTATGGCTCACTTCTGGTGATTCGTCTACAGAGTGTTATGCGCTTATCTCCGCTTGAGGTTCACTTGAGAAACGCAGACCCCCTACCCAACCCATTTCCGCAAATTTGTGCTTTGAGGTGAGCCGCGTCAGCTCCATCCTCCTTTAACAAATACACTTCCGCGCGTTTTCGCTCTAAAAAATACTGCATAAGCAGAAGTCCGCAGAGGTAAAGCTGCTTACGTAGAATCTCAAGAAGTGGGGTAAAGTGCGGGGTAGATTGCCGGTGCACAAACAAAACGGTGCATCGGAAGTAATGGCGGCTACGCTCTCCATATTGGCTCTTTTCAGCACGCTAGCAAAAGGTCTGGGCCATGCAGCCCGACTGCTACAGTCGAGTTTGGGTGCTCGACATGGTCAAAATCATAGGACGTTAGCCAGAAATAAGCAATACTAGAGGAGTCAAAACTGAACAATACGATTCGCTCAAGTACGGCGCAATCGAGACTCCGCTGCCAAATGGTTGTCTGTTTGTAGCTTACCGATCATTCGACTTATTGGTTGCTGCTGTGAAGGCTCGACCAACAGTGACATCGATGTGGATGCCAGTCACCGTGGCGGCAAGAGGCAGCCACATCGTTGCGTCCGTGGATCAGATGGTAGCTAGCCGAGAATTTGACGAGCCACAATGGGTACAGAACCCGGGGAACTACGACCGCCCTCAGCCAGTAGAAAGGTCGGATGCAATGTGACCAACACGCAGGGCTTGACGCGGTCCGCCCCTGCTATGGGTGTCCAATCGGATGATCCGCAGAGCTGTATGAGTGCTTCCCTCGTAAGGAAGTTCAGAGGGGGGTTGCTTCACCTGAAGAGACGCCTTCTCAGAAAGGTGCCGCCGTAATATTCTACATCGCCAATGAAGCCGCCAAGGTCGACGCAGTTACCCAAGCGTAAAAGAAAACGCATAAGCTGCGGGACGTTCACCGCGATGCGAAGCTACGTAGTGCCTTGCGTGACACAGTGAGTTGTAGTTGTATCGCGGTAGTGGATTTCGAGCAGGCTAAGATCAGCTACCGCCGGGATATCACTTTGGACTGTCTTCAATGCAGCGCGTACTGCGCCCTCCCGGAGGCACCACCTCTTGCCCTGCTGGCTTGTCGCAAGGATGTCGGTCGATGCAATCGTTTTAAGCCGGGTCATTACGATACTTACTGTCGAGCAGCAGTCAGACAGGCAGGGGTCATTTTGTGTATTGATGAGTATATCGAATGGATGGCTATGGAAAGGAACCCCATATCTATATAATGAGTGTACGATCCCCTTGTATAAGGATACCCTTGCTAGCCTTTCTCATACCACTGGTTAAGCACAAATCAGGTCGCTCGAGGTGAAACAATTACCGTAGCAAATGTGCTGAGGCAGTCTGACACTTATTGTTTAACGGTCTCTCCCTACAGTAGTAGGGACATAGCTTTTTCATCTTCTGTATACATGTATACCGCGGTTACTTATAATACACACATAATGAAGACGCGGTTTTGCTTATTACTCAAATCCCAGTATTTCTGATTATAAGCACATGTTTTTTCCTCGAAATACTAATATTGGACGGTTGCTCTATGGTGGTACTTACTAAGTCCGCCGCCTGGTCTTGCGCTGAGACGGCTCACTAGATGAAGTGTATATAAAGTGTTTTTGCGAACCCCTTTGCGTGATAAAGACATGACACCATGTCTGAAAGAAATGCCCCGGAGGACTATCTGGTTTTGTAGATCTCGTCAGAGACCATGGCTCAGGAAAAGGCCTTACCTCAGACGCCTGCTAGTTTGAGATTCAATCTGGGCAGTGACGAGGGTTCGTACCTCTGTTTCGTAAGTTGAAAGGTGGCACGGCCGATTGCAATGATCGAAACTACCCGGTTACATGGGAATGCCCCCAAATGTGTCAGAGAAGCTGCCTAGTCAGAAGTTGTCCGCCGAGCTTTCCTTCTTTGTGCGATCCCCCTTCTCAGATGGTTTCTCCTTGTCCCTGACCGAGTGCGGTTGCAAGTTTGAGAAGTGAGGTTTGCTGCCCAAGGTTTCTTTCAAATCCTCAAGGCTGGCTGCGATCTGTGTGGCATGGATTCTAGAATCGATTCCGGGCTCGAGCATCCGGAAAACGGTATTTTCCAGCATATCAGTCCGATCTAATTTGGCCCTAGCGCGAGCGACATTATCGAGCCAGCCTAGCAAGCGCTCACGAGCTTCCCCGCGTCGATTTGTCACGTTACGGATGAGCCAACCTCTTGTTGTCTTCTCCGGAAGAGTGATACTTCCCAGTACATAGAGCATTGTGACACCCAAGGCCCATACGTCGCCCGGACTCCCTCGTGTTCGTTGCACAATAAGATCAGGCGGGACATACCAAGGGGTACCACCGGGCAGCTCCTTCTCATCGATCGTCGTAGCTAGTCCGAAATCGAGAAGAACAGCGCCGCGCTCAGGCGAATAGGCGATATTAGCTGGTTTGATGTCATTGTGGATGACCCGTTGGTCCGCAAGATAGGCGAGGGCGGATGACGTGCCCTGGAGTATTCTTTGAGCGTCGCTTGTCTTGAAAGGCGAACTGAACCCGCGGTGGAGGGACGGGGGAAGCTGCTCGACAAGCATGGCAAAGACGCGGCCGTCGAAGGCCTTCAGGGAGATTATGTTTGGCTAATGGCCGTTAGCAGAGGTCGAACATACCGGACGTTTTCGGGGCGCAAAAACATACGTGATGTAGCTTTTCCAGGAACGACTTTTCTCGTTTCCAGATCGATGCGCATTTTATCAGGTCTTCGGCCGTCTTGCCTTTGTACCTGATCACCTTCGCCACAACCTTTTCCGATAATGCCGAGTGGCGGCCAGTGAAGAGACTGGCAGACAGCGTATCAGCGATTCGCTTGAGCCGATGAAGTCTGTAGGTGGTCTGATTGCCGCACCTAGAAATCCCGCCGGCCTCTCTGTCCAGGGGCAGATAACTGACCTCGTCGTCCTTGACCTGCTTAGAACGGACGACGGCAACTCCTCCATCCGAGAGGTCTAGAAGTGGTGTACCGCCCGCTCGAGCAATCTTCCGCGAGGTTGAAATGGCGGGACCGAGGCCTTTAGCAGCTTTGGTAACGGCGGCGTCAGTTGATTTGTGTGGTAAGTCCGTGGCCGTGGCAAGAACAACTTCTGCCACGGCCCTCTCCCGTCTTCGTCGCTTTGCACCATGTTGCTCCTCGCCGGAGGCAAGGCGCTTGGCGGTAGCTGAATAGCTAGGCAGGCCTTCGAGTAAAGTGATGGTGAATTGCCTCCGCTGCATCAAGAAGTCGACGAGATGTTGCTCAGTCGTGAGGTTTTTGACCTCCACCGAAATTCTCCACATACCGGGCTTGATCACCTCGGTCTGGTCATACGATAGGCGCCGGCGGCTCGTTGGAGAACATAAGCTGGTGAGATAGAAATCTACACACGATTTGTTGACCAGAACGCAGCTGTCGTCGGCAGGATCGTAGTAAACACTGCATCGAACTTGTAAAGGTATGAACCGCGTAGGTCTCGGGTCGCAGGGAGGGTCGTTGAGAGGAACACACAGAGTGAAGTTCACGTCGTGCGTGCGCTGTATCACACCGACCATGTTCCACCCGCCAACTTTGTGCGGCAAAGGAATCATAGCAGAGTCAGTGTTGCGCGGTTGGCGGCGGCAGGCGAAAATAAGACGAGCATCAGGCAACGAGGCTAGGGATGCGTTGGAAAAGGCCTCAATGATTTCGGTGAGCTCAAGACTGCCAGGGGTTGGTAATGTTGTTGACCTCGTTGCCGTGCAGGTCTCACTCTGCCCAGCCAATTGGCTGTTCTCTCGGTATTCTGCCTTGATCTGGTCTATGCGCCGCTGCAGATCAGCAGAGTCGCTAAAAGCCTGAGTTGATTCGCTATTGAGAGAACTCATCCTGATAATGAAGGCGAGCAGGTGAGGCAGTTTAACTTTGGGGAGTTCTATAAAACTCTGGTACAGGCCAAGGTAGGGTGTTATAAGTAGTCCTCGAGGCCTTGTGAGGGAAATGCCCGGCAAGGTACCTGCGCACCTGTATTGGACCAGAACAGGCAGCGACAGTTTAGCGCCTGCGCCCAAGAAGAGCGCGCGCTCGCTTATCGGACGGGTCGCAATTACTGCCAAGGCTGGCTGATGACTGGATCATGTCATCCCTCGTGTACAATAAATCCCCAATCTTAACAATAACACCTTCTCCACCGCCCAACCTCCAAGCTGGCCATCCATCTTGTCGCAGAGTCCTTTCTCGCCACACATTCACTTTCCACGTCAATACACGCATCGAACTTTGCACATTACCAGCTACTTCATCCACCCGCCCGTACATCTGACGAACACGATCGCCCGACCGGCAATTCGACCGCGGTCAACACCCAAGACAGAATCACGTAATGCCCGCTTTCCAGCCGCCGAAAATGACATACGAGAAGAACAAGGCCTGGAGACGAATAGCTAAGCCGGACTTTCACAATCCAAAAATGATATGGGGCGACTACTGGCGGCGGTTCAATACTATCGCAGTCCCGCTCCTCGATGAGGACGCCTATTTCGCCGACATTATGGCTGCTGCAAAACACGCCGAGAATCGTGGACACCTCGAGGAACTGCTCGCCGCGAAGCACGAAGAGCGCCGCCGAGATCTCGACAATTTCGTACGCGACATCGCCCTTTCATCCATCAATTTCCGACAGCACTTCTCGTCTACAAGTACCCGCGATGCGGCACTCAAAATTGGCCAAACTGGCAGTATGGATAGCTTCATACAGTTTGTGTGTGGTGTTGTTTTCGGTTGGAGTAGGGCCGAGGATAAGCAGCTGATCCACGTCACCACTGCCGGCGTTACTAGCACGATTGGAAACGAACCCGATGCCCGACGCGATGGCGATGCGCGAGATGATGCTTTCGAGGATGGAGGCGATCCATGGGAATACGAGAACACATTTCCCCCCGAGTTATGCTCCTCACCTAGCTCGGACGAACAAGTGGACGAACCATGGAGTCATCCTTCGCTGAGAGCAACGGTTTGTCACGATATGGACGAGATAACTTCGGAGCACCAATTTCAGCCATCATCGTCAATAGGTGCGCATGTAAAATCAGTCACGTTAGCTGAGGCAATAGAAGAAAAAGGGGAGGGCTCCGCGAAACGGTCGCATAAATCGACAAGCACATCACCAAAATCGCAAACAACCCCCAGATTGTCATTTGGCCTACACCCCACGTCGCCGCGGCCGACGGACGGTTTGTCCGCCGTTGCCGCCACACCATTGTCGAAAGATTCTCGGTCAACTACAAGCCCCTATCCGGTACAGGCCACGTCGTCTTGCACGTCACATTCCTCACCGGAGCTCTCTTATGTCGAAGTAGTGGACGAATCCAGCCCTCCGACAAGGGCAAGCATGCCTACTGAACCGGGAGACAAAAAGCAGGCGGGTCGATATACGCCAAGCGGAAGCGGGGCTATAGGGCGTTGCTCAACCAGGAAGCGATCGTTTGTTCACGAGAGTGATGAGGAGACTGTGGACGAGGAATGTCATCGCCGGAAGCGAAGGGTAACAACTAGACATTCTCCTGTTAGATTATCACCCCCTGTCTTTCCGGCCGGGTCGAATGCTAGGACTAGCGAGTGAGGTATGAAGAGATAGGTAGGCTTGCGTGATGGCATCAGTTTGGTTTTGTGAAGATAGTGAACAAGTATTGCCTACTTCGTGGTTTATGTGGGGCATGATAGCTGAATAGTCACGCATGGAGAGTCGCTACGTATCGCCGACCTTCCAATGTAACTAACCAACTAGGTTGCGGACAGGAAAGATGACCAAGCCACAGCCTAATGGCCATCACGGCATCTATAACGGATATTGCCGACACGGCGACCGTTCGCTCAGCTGCTTTGATCTGCATCTCAGAGGCAATCACCTGAGTGAATTCATTTTCCTGGGCTTGGATGCTCAACGCCGAGGGAAGAAGTACCGCACTGCTCGACTATGATTCGATGACGAGGGTGCGGTGGGGCAAACCTTGTTTCGCGGCTGTCATCACGCTGCGGACCGAATCCGGACGCTGCGCGGTGGGGAGCATCCCATTGGATGCTGAATAGCTCCATTTTGTGAAGCTCTGAGGGTACCCGCATTTTACCCATCATCCCCGCCCTCCGCAACCCGACTGCAGCACGGTCAAAACCTCCACCACTTAGTCGCTGATGATGATGGCCCCAACTATTGGCTGAGTTGAAAAGCCTCGATTCAGGTCAAGAGGTTTAGAAAGGCTGGAAATGGCTATATGTGGGCTTCGCCTGACAGTGCCGGACGGCGATCTTAGTGCCATCTTGAGCTTGCTCCGGGCTTCTGCTACGATCATTTTGGACCTGTCGAAGAATCAGGCGGTGAATGCCTTTTTTCTAGTACGTGATGACAGGATAAATTACTTCATAGTCTGATTAGCTAACCATGTGAAGCTATAGTGTCATTGAAACAAATGTTGGCCTTCTTGGCTGGGTAGCTTCTCTTGCATTCGAAACGTTTTATCAGCGCAACCAGTGTGTGCTTAGCCGAGCGCCAGAAATGGCTTCATATTTGACGCCCACCTTATACATCCAAGGGCTTTAGACGAAATGATGACTGTCGTCTCAGTTATTTGTACCGATCAGTATATTGCATTGAACAAACCCCCACCCCCCGGCCCTCATTGGTCTACGGCAGCAGTTTGACGACGATGCAACGGTCATCAAGAGTATCATGGTGTGTGCCAGCACTGTTGATGGTGGTGAACTGTGCACTGTTTTGATCTTCTGAGCCGATGCTGAGTGTCGATCCAGAAGCTGGACTAGATTTATCTGCATAGGGCAATTGGTATTGATCTGAAACGCAACTTTGCCGGCCGGGTCCTGGTTCAAAAGGAGAGATGACGCTGCTGCAATATGGGAAGCAGATTCCACTGTGGTTTTCTGCTTCAGGTGCATAAACCATATTGTTTTGTTCTGGCATGCTGAGAGAGTCATTGGTGTAGTAGGGATCCGACTCGACAGTCTCTGTATTCCACCCGAAGGGCGGTCTGGTAAATATTTGGGTCAGCACGGGGGCTAAAGTTGGATCGTCTGGCTGGAAAATGACGATCAAATCGTCCTCCGAGATATCGATGTTGATTGAACAAGTCATGGGCGAGCCGTGGCCAGCGATGAGAGTTTGAGTAGCTGTGCCTACCGCCCGGCCAGATGGGCCCATCCGCACGGCCACCTCGCCGGGAAAACGAGAGAAGGAGGCAGTTGCTATTAACCCGTACCCTTCTGGAGATGGGATCCAATTCAGCTGAGCAAAGGGTTGCCATGGAGATGTGAACTTCACTCGTCTGCTGATTGTCAGGTTTATCCTCAAAGTCGAAGCTTACGATGGCATTCTTACAATTTGAAATGATCGGTGTTCAACCTCCAAACGTAGTTACATACGGAATAGGCAGAAAAGCGAATGATTTCCGCTCGGATACTGGTCATTTCGTGTTGCATAATACAGGTAGCAACATGGCCTGTTCCATCGAATGTTCCGTCCTGTTTAATGAATAGAATTTGCTGTTCTTTGCCCTCCGTTGTCATCAAAGCTCCGTCAGGCTGTATCACTGCCACTCGGACACTTCTGTAGAGATGAATGGAGTGCGCCTCCATGCTGATGCGTTAAGATGAAGACAACGAGTATGGTCCAGCCGATTTGTTGCTGGTTGAACCTCCGCCAATAACACTGGAGCACAACATTATCTATGCAGACGCCATCGGAAAAGCTTCCTATTCTTATACGGTGAACTTCTGGTATTGGCGGTGGAGTATGTAGCTTAATTCACCTAAGTCTAGGTTCGATTGTATCAATGATTGCCGAGAATCAACCCACATGGCCAAGACGAGCAGAGTCCCTGACGCAGGCTGAAAGCATACAACCATGCATGCATTCATCTATTCTTCGGTCAAGCATTTCACCCTCTTGTTCATCATTCCCTCTCAGGGATGGGTAAGATCAGATACTTGTACCTCGCATCCGCCGGAATGAAACATCACCCTAAACTTTGGCTGTGGCGTGCATATGATCTATCAGTAAGCCGCTACTAAGCATCTTCATAGGAAGATTCGCGTGAGACTCGCGGATAGTTTTTGGTCAGAGCTAAATATTGAAGTATGAGCGATCGATATTTAGTTTCCTTCGACTCTCTTATTGTGTTCTAATGATACTGTAGGTCGTAAGTCTCTTGTATGGTTTCTCTATCCTTGGCGACGACTTCTGCTGATTATGCGTTGCGCCTCGTATTGATAATCGAGTTTCCTCTAACAGCTACAGATCGGCCAGGCCAATAGAATCGCGGCCTCTGCAAAGATAATGTAATTTCTGGAAAAGTCATCTTACTTCATCCGCTCATTTTGAAATTACGAGCCAAAGCGTATGCCTTTGATCATCCATAACCAGTTATGCGACCACCCGCAGCTGATTCAATAAAGCAGCTGCAATGCTATATATGGCTTCTAGTCAACATTAGGGTCAGGTCTAGATACAATGAGTAACGTGAAGGAAAGAAAAGAAAGATCGCGCTGTGCTGCGTGGCGCGTTGTCGTAACAAAAGAGGTCGCGGCGAAGCCATGCTTCGTGTTGCCTTTAACACCACCCTGGCAGGTGAAGGGAAAGCATGGGAGGAATAGATGAATGAGAGACGAGTGGATGTAAGATGAATGAATAGATGCAGTATGTGGCGCCATGCATGTGCCCGGCCAAGCCCCAAGACCAGCAGGGTGTACGTCGCTTCTGGTGTGATCCAGGTGCCAGAAGGTCTGTTGTCAGCCAATCAACGAATTAGGGCCTTCGGCGGTCTTAGGGATAGAACTCTGATTCGTGAGTTCGATTCGATCTGGCTTATCTCTAGCGAACTGGAACTGGGCTGATGGAAGCCAAGAGCGGTCTTTCCCCTCATATATTCATTCATGTCCGCCCATCCATTCACGCTCAATCTTTATTCATTCCTTCATCTATCATTCACTAGTAGCCGTTTTAGGGCCCGTATCATGGCTAGACATATCAACAATCTTGCAACTTTTCTGGACGAGTTCGCGCACGGACTATCCGATGACGACTTGAGCAAGAGACTGACGCGTACAGCCATCTTACTTCGTAACCCACCATACCATCCAACCGCTGCTCAACCTACGAGAAGTCGACACAAATCAGCTCAGAAGTGCCTCTCCACTATACGACGGGAGTTCGGCGACCCAACTTACTACCTATGTTTGTTTGCGTCCTCTATAACAGCACTCTGCACCGAGCGACGAGAGTTGAGTGAAGCTTTGGCAGAATGGCCTGGAAAACACGACATCTCTTCGGCTTTTACGGAAACAGCCCAGGCGGTCGTTGAGAAGCATCTCGCGAAAGAGCGATCTCAAAAAATCCCCGATCAAACATTCCCTCAGAAACGCCGTCAGTCCATAGCCCATCCGAGTACACAACAGCTCGTAAACGATCATGGGAGTAGGCATAAAAGAGCCAGATTAGATGGAGACTACAAAGACTTAATGTTCGCTGGAAGGATGGTCACGCAATCCCAGCAAGGCGAAGATCAAGGTAATGTCCCTCATTTTCGCCAGGAATGCCTCGACAACGCGTTCGACGAGAGTCACCAACTTCGTTTGGGTGCACGAATTGAGGACAGTTGGCGTCATCAGAATGTTTCGATTCAACATAAGACTGCTTCTACTCGACTGGCCACTGAAAAGAATCGGCAGCTTCAAGGACCCAAGGTTGGTGCAGCCGCAGCCACTGGCCGCGAAGTTGACATCAGTCGTCAAGCCAGCGGCGACACTGGAATCAGTAGTCGAGACGGCGAGGCAGAACGCAGCAGAAGTGGCGAAAGCGATGATAGCGAGGTCAGCGACGAAAGCTTTGAAAGTGATAACGAAGGAAGATCCCCCCTTCTAGCTCCTGTCAGATCTGCTGAACCAGCACGAACTCAAGAAGGTATGGCACTACAAAAGACCTCTAGCTAGCGGTTCTAATGTACCTGGTTCAGTTCGGCTCGATGGCAAAGTGTATGGGTTGACTGCGATGGAAGGCATCCGTCTACTTTCAGACCACATGTTTTCAGGCGAAGGCACGTTGACTATCCCTGTGCATGAAGGAACGTCCTCATTCGTCACGTTCAGGATTTCAGGAAAAGCTGCTTGGAGATTGACAAAGAGTAAGAAACAACTCATGTAGAAGTATCCTCGATTACCTTTACCTCGGCTATCTTACATGATCCGTAACAAACGTACTTCAGCCCAATCTGCCACGGTATTATGACAGAATACCCTTTATAGTCGCCACTACCTACCATGGCGACCTGATCGTCATTGGAGTCGTGAATGTAAACAGCTTTTTGTTCTCCGGGTTCGATATGCATGTTGACTAGCAGAGCAACGGTATCCGCACTTGGTTCGCGCATGTCCAGGTCCCGCAACTCCGGCCATTCCTCGGGGCCAGAACACCTTTTCCCAGTCTTCAAGCCAGTCAGCGATTGTCATTCTGCTCTCCAAAGCGTGCCCTACAGCTTTCTGACACCTTTTAACAAGCTGTCTGATTGAGGAAGTCCTCATGCGAATTTTATTCATTCCATCGATCGTCAAGGAGATGTCGTGGTTTTGTCGCAGGTCTTACGTTTCTCGCTACCAGTCTTGCGTTGGATGGTGATAGAGGCCAGAAGGGGGACCTCGAAAAACTATTTCAAAGAAAGCAGTTAGATAGAGTATGAAAGCACATGACAAGAACCCTCCTCCGAAACTCAAGAGAGCGCGCCAGCTTACCCAGGTTTTTCTCGAAAGCAGGTAGTATGGTTGGGTTTGCTCACCCCGCGTTGACACCTGATCATTCCCAAAACCTGAAGGTTTTATGACGGATATACATAGGCCCGAGGCACTACCCCTCCATCTTTTCCCACATGTATTTATCCATCTATTCATTCTGATAGCTACGCCTTGATGCCTGTTCAGGCATCTATGCATCCACCTATCTACCCACGAATGCATTTATGTATTCATACATGCATTCGTCCTTCTATTCCACAGCTCATTCCTTCGCCTACTCGTGCATGGTGGAGCTCGTTTCTCCCCACTCAAAATCTAGCACGGCATTTTGCGGTCCATTCGCAACCACGCAGATGTTTGAAGCATGTAGAGTGTCCATTTTCGCGCGCTTCTATGAATCAAGGCCCTCACTTCTCCCGAACCTTTGACGGAAACTTCGAAAACTCAACAAGGTCCGGTCGCTTTCATCATTCATTCATTCATTCATTCATTCATCCATTCATCCATTCGTTGTGGTAAGTTCGCAAGGAGGTGGTATAAACGTACCGCTCTAGAGATATGGAGTTGTATAAGGCGTCACATACGAGGTCCAGACCGAACCCCCTGCCCCTCTCGGATAGAGCTGAATTAGACACAGTGAATGCTCGAACGCGTGAGCATAGACAGGCATGTCAATGGTGAGAATGGGCCAATGTTGCGTCGACCAGGACGGCGGCCATAGCATCGTCGATACACATACTCCTAACGTGCCCAAGATAAGCGACGAATGAACAAGCTGTGGATGCCGATTGTGCTTCCCAGGGGTAAAGATCAACGACCAGGCGAAAACAAGTCACGGTCGTGCCAGCTCTTCTCCGATAGCAGAGAATTAGCATGACGCCTCCTTCAACATGCTGTGGCCAGACCCAACGGCAGCACGCTGCATCGAGTCCTATGATTAGGCCTGTAGCTGCTTCGTGGTGAGGCGTGTCATGTGTTCCCAAGGCAGAGCTCAAAACATAAAAGACCGGCCGTTTGCCCAGTTCGGCTGGTGAACGCCCGTACAACAGTACTCTCCGAATCACAACTCTATATACATCTCTTGTTTTTGCTATACTGCTGTTCAAAATCGGTCAATAAGTTGATACTGAACTATCATTACCCTTGGTTCATTGATCACTACCCACATTTCATTCGACACTTCTCAAATCGACACTATGCACCACTCGAGTACTACTCAGGTCTCCATAGTGGACATCTTCTTCCCTGGCTTCACTGGCGCCATGGCGGCGCTGAACCAACTTCTCAACGGTACCCTGGACAGCTTTGCCATGACGTTGTGCGTCTGCGGAATATTCATTTTTGGTGGCAGATTCATTTGCAATAGCGTGGGAGGCTTCGTAGATGCTTACTTAAGTTGGTGGCCCTTCCTTTCCAATGCTTCAGCACAGTATTAATGCCCGGCAGCATGTAGAGCCGACGTTCACGATCCTGACGAAGGATACGATATGCTCGAATGCTGGGTCTCTTCCCAAGACTTTGCCAAAAACGCTCGTTCATCCCTTGTCAGCGTCGACAGCAGGCGAGGACGGGCCATGTACCGTCCAGACTACGACACTACGACCAAGAAGCCCCTTCGATTTACCCCGTGGAGAGAGCGATTGTATTTTTGGTACAAAGGGCATTTGCTCTTTCTGCAATGCACGCAAAACGAGGTGGCATTATTTCCTCGCAAGACAATGACTGTTTCTTGTGTTGGTGGTTCCTCGCAAATTCTGCGAGATCTCATGGGTGAATGCCGCCTTGAATACCTGAAAATCTCACAAGACAAAACTTCAATATTCGAACATCACAATAATGGCTGGAAAAGAACCATGACCCGAGAAATCAGGCCGATCAAAACCGTCATTATGAAGGAAGAGTTCAAGCAAACGCTCCTGGACGACATTCGCGCCTTTCTCGACCCTAATTCTCGTGCTTGGTACGCCAGTCGCGGTCTGCCATACCGTAGAGGTTATCTGCTGTACGGTCGCCCGGGGACTGGAAAGTCGAGCTTCAGTATGTCTGTTGCCGGCTGCTTCGGTCTCGATATTTATGTCGTTAGTCTTGCCGACATCAACGATATGCGGCTTAGTGCCTTATTCGCCGACCTTCCCCAGCGCTGCGTCGTTCTGCTCGAGGATGTTGACGCAGTCGGCACTACACGAGCTCGAGATGCTGATAACGATGAATCTGATCTGGGCTCAGACGTATCACGTGGCTCAACAAAGTCTCATGGATCTCTTTCATTGTCTGGATTACTTAATGTCCTTGATGGCGTGGCTTCGCAGGACGGTCGTGTCCTTATTATGACAACGAACCACATTGAGCACTTGGACGACGCTCTGATACGACCTGGCCGCGTCGACAAGAAAATCGAGTTCGGACTCGCCGATGCTGAGGTGATTCGGAAGCTGTTCTGCACTGTTTTCGAGCACTCGGAAAAGGAGATGCCTGATGCCGAGACCCGAGACAAGAATAACGTAGGTGTGCAGCAGCTGGCAGTCAAGTTTGCGAGTGTCGTGCCGGAGTTGCAATTCAGCCCCGCTGACATCCTGTCGTTTCTTCTTGCAAACAGAGGCTCGCCATCGAGCGCCTTGGCCGATGCGGAAGGGTGGTTGCTCAGAACCAGGAAGGCTGGAACACTCAGGCGATGTGATTCTTGGGGTCAAAGTGAATGATCATGAAAAAAAATGAGTTGGGATATTCATCATGTCATATTTCATAGCTCTGGAATGGAACAAGTCATTTTGTCACGAGTTGTGGCACGCGGCAATGGGCATACGAAGTGTAGTAAAGTGGCTTAATATATCAAAGTTGAAATAGACAAAAGAAAAAGGTCCTTATCCGAGATGTCAGTGATACATACACACGTGATATAGCACATGACGGACATTTCGTGGGTTGCGGTTCTGTGCTACGTAACACATTTTGTGTCCAAATTCTTTCTGGGTCCAAGCCCAACCAATTGGATGAGTGCATGAGCCACTGTTATGGCCTACACCGCCTTGCAGATCCACTTTGCTACCGACTGCCCGAACTACAGCACCTCTAGATTACACAGTCCATTCAGCTCTACGACCATTGAGTTTGCAACATACAGGAATGAATGCATATGAAAAGGTAGCACAAGTAGAAAAGTCGCGCAGAAGAGACTTGTTTAGCCGTTCTGTGGAATAGACCAATGGGAAACATACTTCATAAGCCCTTCTTGCTTGGGATTCTTACACTGAGCTGCAGACCAACAGCGCCTTGTCTTCCAAGCCGCATCGGCGCGTCGATTCCAACTGAGCTCATTAGCTAGGAGGGTCCGGATATCTGTGGGGGCACAGCTGTGGGGTACTGAGCATCTATCACAGCCATGTCCTCGACGTTGCTTGCAAGCGTATCCGACCCCTTATTGCAAGTCGTTGAGACCCGCTCGGCGAGTTACATCCAACCGGAAGAAGGGTCGATAGGCACGGCCCTTTTATTAAAGCACAATTCCACCGCAAGTTGGCCAACCAGAGTGCCGGTCTGGGACGCGGGGAACCAGGAGTGTTCGTTTCGCCAATAGGTGGTATCGAGCAGCAGTTAGACAGGCAGGGGTCATATTGTGTGTATTGATGAGTATGTCCAATGAATGGCTATGGAAAGAAACCCCATATCTATATAATGAGTGTGCGATCCCCTTGTATAAGGATACCCTTGCTAGCCTTACTCATACCTCTGGTTAAGCATAAGTCAGGTCGCTCGAGGTGAAACCATTACCGTAGCGAATGTGCTGGGGCAGTCTGACAGGTGGCTTGCTACTAGCGCCATGCCAAGCGGATCAACGGCTTTCACGAACGACCTTCCGGTTCCGTTTCGTGGGAAAACACCAAATACCTAGGCGATATGGGCTGCCAGTGTTTACTGCGTATGTCCACGTCCAATAATGTGGGTCCCGACCCCCATAAAAGTTCAGTACCTTATACTTCGTCCATAGCATTATCTCGTTTGTAGTGTGAAAGCACCCATGGGCTGATTCAGACTCTTTGGCTCAAACATAGACTCGATAATTGACCCCATCCAATACCAACATGCTAGCGGGTCAGTAAACGGCAGGGCGCCTGTTTGACAAGGATGCTCTTTCGATCAAGCAAGCTTGCGGATCATTCTGTTGGTTTCCAGTTGCTATGGTGAGTCGTGCCAGCTCCTGCATGTTGGTCACTCGCATTTGACCCTTCAGCATTTCCACTCGTCGAGGACGTGGCCAAGTCCAGCAGATTATTGGTCAAGCTATGTGTGCATGAATTGGGAGAGAACGTGGCTGATCTGATCTGTTCAGAGGGATGTTAGCAACTCTGTCATGGATTGTTTCCACTCCTCCCTGTCAACAGCTCGTCACACCTTCAGCCCCGACACAAAAATTATGACCAGCCATTGTCGTCACAGTGCCTGGCGTCCATACCAAGATAACTGCTGGGACCAACAAGCCAATCAAACAAAGCGACAGGCTGTCGCAACGCGATCGTTTGGTAGCGGAGTCTTGATTGCGACGTATGCGAGCGAATCAGATACTAAGTAGCTTATCTAGCCAACCCCCCCGTTCCAAATTTGCTTGTTACAGGGTTTTCCCTCCGCACGTCCTCTGGTACAATCTCAAAACGCTGCGGCATACAAGGGTAGCGGTGCGTATGCGTTGGGTTCTTGGTCCACCGTTCATCTGTACTCATACTTCTCGGGCCCACGGCATTTTCTGAGCCTATCATGCATGGACAAAATGTGCTTCTGCAAGTTTTGGCATAGACAGAATTCACCGGGCAGATGTACATGAAAGCAGGTTTGCTCCCATATAGTTCTGTGCAAGCAAGATTTCTGGAGAACAGAAGTGTAGAATCATGTGTGCTTAATGTAACATGGGGCTTGTGCAGGCCATCTCAAGTATGCAAAAGTAGGCTGGGGGTCTGCTCGTCTACAAAATGCTGTCCCTCGCATGCCATACTGCTTAAGGGCCCCCGTCGTCTCTAAGCAGTACATACGAGTTGCAATCAATTGTTAGGTCAGAATGAGTATCAGAGGATGCAGGCAGACCATAAAGAAGGATGCTGACCAACTCCCACACGATGTTAGTGAGTTTCCGCCTTGTGTGGCTTTTATCCTTGTTGACCCAACACTGATAGAGTGTGGCAAGTCTGAGAGAAAATAAGTTCATAATGCATCTGACCTATATTTCACCAACTAGCCCCTCTCGTTCCGCACTTCACCTTAGCCCCATGAAATGCCAGATTACCTTGCCTCGTGGACGAAGCCACGGCAATAGATTCCACGACGGTGCTTCGGCCATCTCGAGAGTAAGCACTCCCGAGACTGTACCATACCCGACAAGGAGCCCGGCCTGTTTCCCAATCTCAAGCTATAACATTGAGCTTGATTGATGCTCAAGGTCTTATTGGCTCTCAGGAGACTTTGGTTGCCGGACGACGCGGGCAGACGTGGTCGCCTTACTTTGACGCTGTCCTGCAACAAAGCCGGTAAAACGCATGAATGGTGGGCCAAGGACCGCCGCCATTGCAGGTAATGCGTTGCTTGACTGGCTCGATCGCCCTTTGAGAAGACGTCACACCATGCCTCGAGAGACGTGGCACTCTGTAACGCGAGAGGTTCATGTGCCAGTGTGCTGCACTCTTGTTAATGCTGAGCCAACTGCATCATGTAGGGCGCAGATTCAGCACTTTATTGCCAATATGCATAATCGTAGCAGTCGCCTGTAGGCTCTGAATCCTTCACCCAATATTTTCCACCCGCCTCAGGCATGTCAGGTCGTTCGCTGGTTGCACCGTCAATGTCAAGCCTCAATAGGCAGTGGTGAAGCTGACATTCGCGGAAGAATGAAGCGAAGGGTGATCCGGACTGAGCAGACGAGGTTTTGAGTTGATAAGCCGTAATGTGTGCACAACCGAGCACAATCGAGCACAACGGGCATCTTCCACTTTTTGTCTGTCTACTCCTCTCTTGGGGAACTCCTTGGCTAAAGGCCTCTTTGCCGCTACCATGACTCTGCCACCGGCCCACGATTCTCCGAAGGCAGACAAGACCACTCACGGCCAAGGACCTGAAGGTGTTTTCGATGAGTTCATTTCTGTCCTGGGAAGATTCTGCACCGAGAGCGGGTTTCAGGGTCTGAAGGCCATGATCTCGGATCATGACAGACTTCGAGAGGAACTTAATGACACGAGAACCGCTTTCAGCAAGAATCTCGAAAAATTGACCCAAGTAATCACAGATCGAAACGTTGAGAAAGGGGTGTTCCAGAAAAAATCTGACGATCACAACAAATATTACAAAAAGGTCTTGGAGGAAAAAGCAACGGCGTACCGGAAACCTAAGACTGAACAGGACACTTCCACGACGTGGAAGAAGAAAGCTGAGCTCCTCGAGAAAGATGTCGAAAGAATCATGACTACCAGCAAGAAACACGAGGCTCGTATCACGGAGCTTGATAGCGTCATCAACGGACAAAAAGGCCAGCTCAAGGAGGCCAAGGAGGAAATCGCTACGCTCAAGAGCAAGTTGCAGTCCACCGATGACCAGCTAGGCACCCATTCGAAGGCTTTAGCAGCCGCAGAGAGCAAGCTCGCAACAATCATGTCCTACACTGCTGTGATGACATCTTTGAGAGATGTCAAAGTGGAAATGTATGCACAAATCTTTTGAGCACGGTATTAAGTATGCTAACTATCCATGTCAGAACAGGTATCCTTGCCTCGTCATTCAAAGACGCATCAGCCTTGTTTTGGGAGTTCCTCGGCCGTGATATCGACGAAGACCAACTACAGGATCTGAGTTTTTGGGATCGCGTTAGAGATCACGTAGCCATACAGCGTGCAATTCCCATACCGGCCTCGAATTCAACCCAAGCGAAGCAGATGAGGGCAACCGCAGGCCTGATCATCTATGCTAGAGCGCTGACCAGATACGTCTTCCGGCCAACGTACTTTTCGCAGGACAGTGATGCCAAAGAGATGTTAGACGCACTGCCTACGACGAATGCCTTTCAAGACACACTTGTTCGAGCCGCGCTGCTCGAGGTATTGCCGGCCAAGCAGAGGATGCGTCAAGACGCGTGTGCCGAGCACGTGATCGAGGATGTGATGGCGGCAATAGTTGGCTGGGTAACGGCCGATCGGCGCGCGGCACTGAGATCACGTCTTAGCAACCTTACAAGCATGCTGTGTGGGGCTTGGCAACGTGTACAAAGGCTACACGAAAGAGTTGAGCCATGCTTTACCTTCGAGACCCTGGACGATTGGCAGCAACTGCCGCCATGGATAGACACAGTTCCCTTAGCCAATCGCGCGAAGGTGTCACCATCGCGTCAGGAAAAAGGAGGGCATCAGCCACTGCAGGAAACCCCGAAGCGGGTGGGGTTCTCGACTCAAGATGTAGTCAAGGTGGTGTGGCCGGCTTTCCTCAGTGTCGGCCTCGAGCAAGCTGCGGAGGAGGAAGAGGGAGGCGTATCAGATCTCGTGTGCCATGGATACGTGCTTACGCGTGCCGGGGTCCAAGACGCCGTAGATGAGGACACGCCGCGGAGAGCCATGCGAAGGGCTATGCATAACGGTAATGCTGTGGCTCAAAGAAACAGACGCGATTCGGCGGTTTTTTTATCCCATGGAGCCTTCGACGGATCGGACGTCAAGTGATCCGCCGCCGTTAAGGAGCCAACAAGAGTAAATGGACTATGAGATGCGATACTTTACTGATTGGCTGTAGGTAACAGGGTTCAAGAAGAAGCTTCTCCAGATTGCATATGTTCACTTCAGATTGAAATACTATACGACCTGTCCTGAACATGAGACCAAATGAAAATCGCCAATAAATATGTAGTGGGACTCCTGTTTGGGAGGAGTTGAACCCGTTTGCATTTGATGGCCAGGTCAAGCTGGTTGGCATCCTGTCTCGTATCGGAGCACTCCACCCCGATGGAAGTGCTATGCAGAGAAGCTCTAGGGGGGAATGTCAGTATATACCTAAGGGTAAACGCGGTGCCAAGAGCCGAGAGCCAAACTGTTATCACTGAAAAGATAGCTCAGTCACTCTCCAGCTCCTTTCACACACGTCCTAGACCTGCTCGCAAACCTCCTTCCATGCACCCAAAACCCGTGCGCACTTGACCATTGACATTCTACGCTCCATCGTAGAAAGTATTAAGTCGACAATTGTATACCACCCTGGGGGTGGCGGTATCCGCCTGGCTGATGGGCCACTGGTTTCAACCGCCCGTGTCTTCTGAGATCACCGTTCCGGCGAGTTCGTAAACACGTGTGTATCGTTATCGGTATCTGTTGACTCAGCCTCGGTACTCTTAGACGCAGACTTCGGTCGCTCTGGTTCAGGTTTGGGTGGCTCGGACACGTGCGCCAGCTTGGGAGACCACTGTAGTCGTGCCCTTTGCGAGGAAGGCGTTGAACGTGTACCCCATCCAACATGTGCATTGGTTAAGCCTTCAGAGGACACACTCTTCGGGCGATCGGGATCATAAAAGTATGGCTGATTCTCGGCAGTGATACGTAATTCGAGTCTTTGTCGGCGTGGGCCAGGAATAGGTCCATCTCCAGGCCAGGATATTTGGGAGCGTTTGATGGGTTTCGATGGCGCTCGTGATGCCATTTGCAGAGCTCTCTCCTTGAACTTGGTAATTTTATCTTCATTCAGGCCGAGTATGTCTTCCAACTTCTCCACGACGAGGTCAGGGTGTTCGAGTATGATTTCGTCGTCGTCACTATCGTCGCTGTTGCTTTCCTCTTCAGGCAAATGACCAGCACTTCTGAGTTGGACGTCGTAGAAGACGGCAAGGTAGGCCAGCATGGACCGGTGCCGGTCAGTTTGCGGGTCCCTCAGGGAGTAAAACTCGTCCGCGTTTCGAGGAAATCGTGAGGATTCCGGCTCGAGAATGCCATGTCCAGGGCGATACACGACAACAGGTCTGATGGGGAGGGTTGGATTCTTCAATCCCTTATTGCGCATGTAGGCTTGGGACTGGCGAACCTCGGCCTCTAGACGTTGGGTCTGGTCTTCGAGACGTTGTGTCTGGTCTTCGAGACGTTGTGTCTGGTCTTCGAGACGCCCAAGACGCTGATTTTGGGTTGTGACGTTGTCTCTAAGCTCCTTAATGTCGGCTTTCAACTCCCGCTTGACGTTGTCGATGGAGCATCGGATGGAAGCGAGCTCCGCATTCAGATGCTCGTCCTGGGAATTTCGCAATTCTATGTAGTCGTCGTGAGAGAGGTACTGTGACCGGTATTTGTCGGGAGAGAGAGAGCCAACAGGCGACTCTGCCATGGTAATGGTGGTGAGAGTATTGGTAGAAATGATCATCTGCGACGATTGGGACGGTCTGGTTGTAGGCGCTATGGCATGGTTTTGTCAGGACATGCCTTAACAGGCGCTCATGTTGGGAGGAGGTGGGCTATTAAGTACCCATCAGGGGAGCTGTGGGGCGGATGTCAGGCTTTCATTGGCTGTCTTCTCCTCAGCTAAGCAGAAGACAATAAGAGTTGGGCAGCGCTTCGCACAGTTCCACTGAACATCACTGACCGCGACCGCCTGGAACCAAGGGTTTTTGCTCAAGGCATGAGCAGTAACATTGCAGACGTTTGTGTGTGGATTGCGAAGGCCACGATGCATCATTAGTGCAATTGCACCCATCCCATCCCTCCCTTTTCTGGTCACAGTCCTTGAACAGCCATCTTTCGCAATACCGGGGCAGCTTTTGCGCTGCAGTCGGGAACTACACTCTGAGGGGACCTTGGTTCGTGTCAGAACGCTAACCTCGGGTGACTGCCTGGCCATGATGCAGTGTGATAGTGTAATCTGCCTTGTGAGTCACTGGCCATGATTCAAAACGCAGATACATTTCCGTGCCCAGCAGAGGGGTTCAGACTTGTGTTCCTCCAAGTTACCCAACAGGTTTTTGGTACCTAGATGTTTATATAAGCAACTAAAGAAAAAAGCGCATGACAGTACGCAGGGACATGAATGACGGTCAAAGCAGCACCGGCCGAGATGGCTCCTGAAGGTACAAACACCGTATCTGGGACCTGTGTCCGTACGAGGTGAGGGCCAAGTTGATGCCTACCGCGGAAGCGCGCTTCGACGCGTTGCACTCACTAGCAACGCCACCTCTCTGCGCTCGCTGCAATTCACTGCTTAGGAACCATGTGCAGTAGCGTAAACAAAACTTTGAACAAGCAACTCAAAGAATGGTTACTATCCCACCGAGTGCTGCAAGGCGACAGGACATTGGTCTCCAGCTTTTCTCCAAATCTATCTGGAAATGAATCTTCTGATTCGCGGAGATAATGGGAATAAATCAACAATATCGTTTGATTTGCTATTCCCCCGCACTTGTATGTATTGTCGCCTTGCAGCACTCGATAGGACAGACAATACATGAGCGAATTGGGTGTCGCGCTTGATCATCGGGGATTCGGCTTTCCGTGGGCTGGCCTTGTTTATTTGACATCCGGGAGCGGAGTCCCGGTTGGCCATGTAGCCAGCTCATGTGCCAGTGACCCGGCTAAGCCTAGAATACTAGATCTAAGATGTGCAATGAAGCCCGCCAAAGGGATTGCGGTCCAGCGACGTGAACTTTGATCGCGGTTCCCAATCCGGAACGTGGATGCTTGGGTACACGATGGCCAGCAAGGCACCAGACTCTTGGGAACATTCCCGCAAAATCTATACAGACGCATCGCTGGGCTCCATCCATGAGCGACTGTAGCAATTTGCAGATCCGCATCAGCCACTTTAAGCGGTGCGCATTTCGTGATTCATGATGAAGCAGGCCTACGGCAAGAAGTGTTAAATCTCCTCACGTCGCTGTGGTTGGAATAATCAAAGGCTGGTCGTGATGCGAAACACAGACTTCTATTCGCTTCGATCGCGTTCTTTAATTTTACGTTGCATACGAATCATGCGCCAAGGTGTTTGCTCAGATTGCTTCAGTCCATGACTAGTTTGGTGTTTGGCAAAGGCTAAACACCAGCAAGGGATTGTATCGATAGTAACGAGCATATGTTGCTTCCTCTTTCTCGCTCCATAGAATTATTTCTGCCTCACGTCTTTGAGAACGCTTGTCAAGTACAGCAAGTATTTGCCGTGTTCTACCTTGCTGCCTCCGAATAAGGAAAGACTGGACAAATCGGGGGGGGGGGGGACTGTATGCCATATTGTATGTCGACCTGAGCCACATCATGAGCCACAGGAAAACCTCGTCGATCAGCCAGCACGAGACAATGCTATCGCCTGTGTGCTAGCACCAATGTGCCAACATAGAAGCCCACACAATCGCTGGCAGTGCCTACTTTGTGTGCTATCTATGCTAGCGTCTGTATGCCACCACTTGTGTGCTAGCATAGATGTGCCAGCGCCTATGCAACCAGAGGAGCCCACACAGACGCTGGCAACGCTTACCTAACATGCTCTCTGTTTGTCAGCATCTGTGTGCTAGCAACTGTGTGCCAGCATTCGTCTTCTCAGTAGCAGCCACCTGTTTTCCTGGTGTTGTACCCTTGGACAAGTGGTCACTGAGTTCGCGCATCGTCTTCTGGATTCACCAACGATCTGGGGTACTGTGATGTGGATGGCAAACAGATCTGCTCGCGATATGGTGCTGCCAGAACTGCGCCCTCTAACCTCGAAACTCCGCGTTAATTACAACGCTTGACTGTTGCAGTCATCGTCGTCTCGCATGCTGCAACTGCAGGAGGCCAACTAAGCCCCCGTTGCGAACCCGAAGATAATTGGGCAACATGTCTCAACATCGCGGGCGTAACGCTTTCTACGAACAAACACGAAGCGATCTACGACGCACTTTGGACTGGAGTGGTCCGCGACACGCTTGCCACACAAGATGTCCCCTAAATATAGTACCGACTGAATGTATATCATGCATCTTTCCACACGTTCTTCTCACAATTATATGGACTACCATCACTCCTGTTCCACCATCATATAATCATACGATTCCAGCGATGAATCTTGCCTGCATTACTTGCCTTCAAACATGGCCTTCGTGGATGTCTCGCGATGAGCATGTAGCTGCTAAGTCTCACCAGGCTCCTAAATTCGGATGCGACACATGCGACTGTTAAAAGATCATCAAGCGGCGAGTGAACTCCGATTTCTCCGGGCACGGGAATGCTTTTGCCCATCTGACTGGGTTCGAGCCAAACCAGAACTGCTTAGATAAGCTCAATGTGCAGTAATTTGCCCCACCAATAAGACCCGAGGCGGAATGACAATCAAGCATGCCACCTTTGGTTCGCCTTCTTCACCCCCTCCCCAACTTACACCTATCATGTGAATGTGCATTAGTATCTCTGGACTTGCTATTTCGCCCTCTGATTCGTGATCATCGGGTTCCGAAGTATTTCTCAGTCATTGGTCAACAAGGAATACACGCTCGAGGTGAGCCCGGTTATGGGATGTAGCATTGATTTGAATTTCTTTTTGTTGGGACGCTGCGTGGCGTCCTGTTTTCCCACTAGGTCGCGGCCTTGCAGCGCAGTACATATATCGATGTCGTAAGGAGGGGTTATTGGAAGGGAGATGTAAAGTTCTGTTCATATTGTTTGGCTCAGCATGGACGCCACCCACAAGACAAGGCGGCCAAGCAGAACGCATCTCCCCGCCTCCCCCGCTGAGGGATCACTCAAAGGGGCGTGCGGTGTGTTGTACAGCGATGTGCAGGAGCTAGGTCCGATTGGCTGTCATTGTTGCTTTTCTTTGCTAATCGCTGTCTGAATTAACGGCCGTTCTTTGCGCGCTCCAATCATAACGACCGTACGAGCCGTCCGCGCCCCATCCGACAACGAACCGCCGCAACAGTCCTTGAGATTGCTTGGCTGGGAGGCTGACTGGAAGCACGGTATGGTGAATTTCCTGGAAGCATTCACGGTTGCATTTGGACCTACCGCCTTTACGTTCGGTTATCACCATGTACTTGCATAGTATGGAGGCACCAACCTTTTGACATGTCCATACTGAGGAATCACCTAACCTCTCTCGCAAGCGCTTTTCTTGATCTAGCTAGCCACCGCTACTACACCTGCCTATTCGTGGTCGTCCAGCTCGTACCGAACCAGCTTTTTCCTTTCCTCGAAATCCTGTCAGTATTATTTGCAAAGCAACTCATCGTTGACAACGCCTGGGGCCTCTCACAAACCGATCGGTGGGAAGTGTGATCCGCAGTCAATTGACTGACGAACAGCCACTACTTACTTTGGACGCCATTCAACGCACCGTGGTCTGCCTTGAGTAGCTGAGCCGCAGCAGATGGACACGTACATCGACGTCTTACTACCGGAACCCTTCGGATTGCACGCCAACGATTATGAGCAATGTCAACAGTGATTGCAACCAGACTCTTCAGTGCAAGCCATGGAGGCCTTATTTCCTCCAGACGGCTTGATTGGCACAACGAGCTCTACGTTCTGGGGGGCCGAAAAAGATAACCATTGTTCATCCAGCTCCGAGACCTCAATTATCTCGAACAATATAACGGCATGTGGGACACCGCCCTGCAGCACTGGGCCCCCGTATTCTTGGTCGGGAGCCCAAGGCAATCAGGTAGACTCACGCCAATTGGCACAATGGCCAACTGCCATCGAGATTCTTCCTACTGCGAACGCAGCCTCGTGGCACTTCCAAGAAAATCAATTCGAACCTATTTCAATAGAAAGTAGCGGACTAGTGAACAATGCAACGCGCGATAGAAACAAGCGGTCGAAGGTTACGCAACGCTTTGTGCCCACAGCAGACACCACACACGATGTCTTATTCAGGGCTGAGGAGGCCAAATGCATTAAGCCACAGAAGAAGGGACCATATCGCGTCAAGAACCAAGCCGCTACAAAACAATACCGGCAAAATTCAAAGCAATACGAGATAAATCTTGCCGCTAAGGAGAAGCAGATAGAAGAAGATTGGATAAATCTTCAGGTGTGCGCAACAGCGCTCAAGAACGAGGTGCTTTCACTACGAAGCCAGATTTTGGATCACAGCGAATGCAGGTGTGAAGTGATCCAACAATACATCACCAGGACTGCCACTACCATCAGTAGCAGAGCTTTCGATGGCAGACTTTTGCCTTCTGACGGTGGCGGGGTTAACGCTCGTGAGGACGTGGTCGCCGCTCCAATCTCTCTTTTTAAATAGCTTCAGAAAGAGAAGTTGCTTTGACTTCTACTGCCCCAATAGTGCTCATGGTGATATCTAGTTGGAAAATCACCATCTTGCAGCAAGGCGTTCGGATCAAGAATTAAATGACTCTGTGCAGCAAGCCCACCTAATAGATTGACAGCCTCCTAGAGACTTGGTACAAAGACTCACTAGTAATGATGAAGGCTTCAGGCCTGAACTTACGGAGTATTCAAGTTGCGGGCGGATGTCGGTAAGCGGAATAGAGTTACTCCACCCCTCGTTCATGCTTCCGATCAAGCATCCGGGCTCCGTAGCGTGGTAGGTAGCAAGAAGCTCTGCGCATGAGACGATCAGCGAAGTGATGTCGCGAGTGACGGTAACACGCGCTGCTCTGCAACCATGCGACGGGTAGCCTCGAAGATATCTTCGCGAGATAAGAGAACTGCGTGGATTGGCTTGATACGTCTCAAGCAACATCTTTATGATGGACTTGCTTGCTTCTATGCCTTGGGAGGAGTTGTTCATGCAGCCTCCTTTGGTCGCAAGTATGGTTTCATACCGCGGGTCACGATGTGGAGCAGTCTTCTCTTAAGACTTCTTCCTCGCAAGTGACGCTCCATGCTCCAGTCCTGCTCAAAGTATTGCCGCGGCCACGTCTCCTTTCTGGCCCAATATGCTACCGAATCGGTCGTCTCTTCTTTGCGGCGGCGAGCAATCTGCCGTGATCTCTTCAAGGGCGCTCCTCCGTGGAAGATCTGGGGGCATCCGGCTGTTGGCGTCGTTTCCGACAACCATCTGGATGGCGTGTGTGAGCCTGTCCGAGGCTTTCGCCGAGATTGGTACGGCCGTCGGCGTCAGCGCCGAGTTGAAATAGGGCTTCTTCGTCGTGTCGTGAGATGCGATGGAACGCTCGTTTGACGACGGTTCTTGTCGACGCGGTTTTGGAACTGCTTGCCTGCTAATGGTCAGTTGCGCATAGCTCTAGACAGCAAACAGCTGCTACCTTTACGTTGGACCACAGGAGTAGAGCAACCATCCTTTTCAGCGCGCGAATTCGATCGAGTGCAAGCCATCCCAGTGAGGGAGAAGCGGGGTACGTGAGATTATGATTAAGGCAGAAGAAGTAGGACAGGCTATTGAGAAAAACATGTGTCGTGGTAGGTGTGTGGCGCGTATATGATTGGCTCCCAATGCACCCGCCTGATCAAATCGGTATTAGCGCAGTGGGATGTCTCCAGGCAGTCATTTGCATGCTACTCAGAGCGCTAGCTTGGTGACAGAATTCACCCGAGTCAATACGGACGACAACCAAACATGAGTGCTATGCGTAAGTGATTAAGGCCAGCGTGGGACTATTGAGCTATGCGGGTCGTAGAAATATTTATCGTCAGGAAGGTGATGCCCTAAACTGGATTGTGGGCGGATCGTCCAATGGAACTTCGAACCGACTGATCAGCTTTCAGCCTTTCCTGGCGCATAAGATTAGGGATGATGGCTCACTAAGCGGCGACAACGGTATTTTGAATGCACCGGATGCTCGAGATTCTGAGTCGTGAGGAAGGGGACGTTCAAGGACCCTCAATGGCTGCATATCAGGCTGGCCTTCTCTGAGACAAACGGCCTGAGAGGAGAATCTTGGACAACTGCAAGAGCGTGAATTCCAAGAGATATGAGAAATGAGTGTGAATATCACGGTTTTAGAGCAGGTTGAGAGTAGTAAATGAATTACGGTGACCCGCAGGGTCAGATCTAGAAGTAACATGAAGAAGAGGAAAGAGAGATCGCGCTAAGCGAGTGGCACGTCGCCGCAAGGAAAGGGCTTATGGTGAAAGTTAGACTCGCGATACCCTCGACACCATCCTGGGGACGAAAAAGCAATACAGCACCGGAATTTGAAGGTGTGCAAGCATACCTATGACAGAGCACCGCGACCAAAAGTTGTCGTAACGAAATGCTACCGTTCGTACTAGTATGGTGGTTGTACTAGTATGGCAATTCGTACCGGTCAAACTTTTGCTCTAGGTACGGCAAAGATCTAGTAGATCTATTCGAAAGGCAGAAGCAGCAGGAAAGAAGAATGGCGAGCTAGAAGAGGGGCAAAAACCAAGATACCGGAACAGGCCGAACGATACTTCTATCGATGGAGCTGGGGCGCAGAATTCTGGCGCCTTCATCTGCCCGACGCAGAGCACTGCCCACAACGCACCAATCGGATTACCGTCGCCTCCGATCAACTGTTCGCCGGTCAGCCGGCCCATCCTCAGGACTCTCTCCTTCTCACGAAGTCAATATAGAGCATTTGACTTTTGTCATCACCATAATCGTATCATTCTCACCATATCAATGTGATGCGGATAGCAGCAAATCCAGACATGCAGCCGAGGAAGTTAGCCCGACGTCAGTCTCGCTACGCTTGTCACCAAGCCAAAATTTCATCGCGGAAAGCGGGAGCTCTCGCGGTGTTTGAGGTGCTCTAGCGCTGGGGAAGCACAAGGTTGAATCGCCCACCTGCGTTACCTTCATGCAAAAGAACGGCAACCATGGCATCCCGCCAATTTGTACTCCGTAGGGGTATCACCCGCAGGTGGGGCCCACAAGACCTCCCCACAGCACAACTAGGTTGAGCGCGGCGCTAAGTGCGCCAACCAAAGTGTGGCTTAATGCAAGCAATGGGGCCCGCGTTTCGAACATAAATTCACTGTTTATCGTCCGTGACTTCCCCGCCACAGTTCATACCTGCGACACGGCCAATCCAAGCAGAGACGGTGTTCGGTTGGCAACGTTTTCCAAGCATGGCGGACCCTTTAAGCATCACCACGTCTGTACTTGCGCTACTCACGACAGCAGCTCAGTCTGTAAAGTTGCTTGTCGAGACTGTGAGTCGCTATAAAGGTCGGGATAGAACTCTGTCCCGACTACAAGCAGAGCTCGAGGACTTCTTACGGATCCTTGACGCGCTACACAAGGTCGTCGAAACAGAATCCGACATGATGGCCCTTCTCAAAGACCCCATTCGTCGATGCAGCCAATTATGTAACGACTTCGAGGAAGCCATGAAGGTGTTCAGCGGGAAGTCTAAAGTGGGCTTCCGAGATTGGGCAAAGATGGAGTTCATGCGGGGCGACATCAACGATTTCTTGGACGCTTTGTCGGGTTACAAGGAAACAATCTCGATAGGCCTCGGCACAATCACCATGTTGGTTACCCGTCCTGTTGATTTCGAGTCCTCCTCTTACAGTGGCTTACATCACGTTAGGCAAACATCTCAAGCTTCTCGGGAAGTCCTCGAGGAATACAGCGAGATGATCATGGATACCATGTACCGCCTTAATGTTCGACTACAGCGCATTGACGAAAAGATGGATGGGTTGACTAGGGGAATTGCAGGCAGCGTGGATGCCTCTGGCACGACCACAGACCTGGAGGATGAGCGGGTTGTGACAGAGCGATGCCTGCGAATCTGTGAGGATGCGCAGCATTATCTTGAGACCTTGGCGAGCGATGGGGACCTTCTAAAGCAACAAATGCCCCCGACCAATAGTGGAAACGACCAGGTGCGATTCGAAGCACAGCTGATGATACGCCGAACACTCGACGAAAACCGGGATAACTTCTCGGAAACCATCGGTCGGTTGCATGAGCGCTTAGCATCCTTGCCCCGGAATGGGACAAGTCAAGATGAAAGCGAGAAATCACGGTTGGAGGAGGACCTCAAGGCTTCGAAGAAGTGTCTAGAGGTCTGTAAAGCGGCCTCTGAGACGGTTGCCCAGCAAAGAATTTATCGCGTTGGTGAGTTGATTGCAGACGTCGAAAGCGACCAAGTAGTTATCACCACCTTGGCAGACCTCTTTGATGTCAAGAAGGCATCATCTACGAACGGCTCAGCGCAGTGGATCGGCTCGTTTACGGACGAAACTGCTCGACAGATATCGACAGATCGTTATCGCAGTCGTTTTGGGGCGGTGTCAAACACTGAGATGGGTACCGCCACTCAGGTTCCGCGGGATTCATGGACGGCCAAAGATCACACTGCGCGTCGGGCCAATACTGACAAACAACCATCTGCGCGGGAAGCGACGGGGAGGAGGCCGACTCCAAACGAAGTCAGGAGGCGTGCTTCTGGAGCCGATGGGAAATGGCCGGCCAACGACGAAGTGTGAATAAGCGCAAGGCGCACCTGTGGATTATGGCCACCGTAGTCAACAGTGGCACTGTCATAGGTGACTGTGTCATAGGATTGTTCCTATGAGATTCAGAAGTTGTCGTATGGAACAAAAAAAGCATACATATGAGAATGTCCCACATCTAAGACTCTAGTACACAGCGTGACTTATGCGAAGGAGAAGTTATCGCCAGCTCGAAGTAGGAGACCCAGCTTGGGTGAAGCTTGAATCGTGACACCCTCGACACCACCCTGGCACGCGATCCCGTGACAGGTATGCTGCTCGTACCGGTGTCACGGGATCGCGTGCCAGGGTGGTGTCAAGGGTATCGCGAGTCATGGCGAAGCCATGACCCCTTTTCTTGCGGCGACGCGCCGCTCGCACAGCGCGATCTCTTTCTCCTCTTCTTCGCGTTACATCTTGTATCTAGATCTGACCCTACGGGTCATCACAATCTATCTACTACTTTGAACCTACTCTCTACAGCCGTGACCCTCACAACTAGTATGGCAATTCGTGCAACATAATCGTACCAGTATGGCTATTCGAGGACCTCAACTCTTCGTACCAGTATGATATTCGTACTAGTACAGTGTTCGTAGTGGTACGGTAGGCATACTGTTATGCCAAAAATATTGGTGTACCGCTGACCCAACACGGGACTTCGTTCCAAGGTGGTGTCGAAGGTATGGACCAAGCACTTTTCCAGCAGCGCCTTGTTTCCTTCACGCTATGTATTTATTTTAATATTCTGCCTTTGCTGATCGCTCGGGCGATTCTCGATATCGTTTACACAGTATTAACACACAGTATCAGTGGATACTCCCACTGTCTCGGTAGACTATCTTCACGCTATGTATATCTTGTCACCTTGTGCCTCAACTTAATCTACCTACGGAGCCTGGATCTGCTCTCATATGAGTTCTGTGCTAATCAAGCCTAGAGACCACCTGCATACGCAAAGACTGCTTCAGCATACCTGTGTACGCAGAAACGTGCGTGAGCAAAGCCGTTTACGCGGACATGCGCTCAAACAGACTTGCCTCTGCAGAAGTACGGTCAAGCAGACCAGCCTACGCAAGTATACGCTCAAGCGGAACTGCATGCGCAGAAATTTGCGCAAGAGACTTCGCGTACGCAGGAGTCTGCTGAGGCAGGCTCGCTGTCGGGAAGTACGGAAGGGGGTTCGGGTAATAGCGGGATGGGCGCTATGGAAGGACCAACTCCCTCACTATTCCTGATATGATTCATCGGTGTGTTCACTTTGCAGGAGCACTGTAGAGGCAAGAGCACAGCACTCCAAGAACGTCCTCGTCTACGTCTGTGAAAAACGTATTGGAATGAAACAGACCCACAACAGTTTAAAGTGAAAGATGAGGGGAAGCTGATGCCTTTACGATGGTATTACCGGTAGCAGTGAGAGGGTCGCAGCATTTCGACATGTCGTCGGTCCAGTGGCCTTCTTCATCGCGATCTACGATCAGAGGCTGCAGATTTAGCGTATGCGGGCAGTCACTGTCCACAGAAGCTTCGAGAAGGAGCTTGTGGGCCTAAAGTGCCAAAAGTGCTGGGGTAGCTCGTTCATGGCGCGCAGCGCTGCAAACCAACTACTGAGGTAACCAAGCTAAAAATAAACCATGGCTATTCTTGGCTTCTCCTGTCCAGGTGTGGCCCATAGGCCAGAACCTGCACCGACATAAGTCGTCTGGTGGAAAACGGCGACAGTGAAGGCCATTTTGGGCCCAAGATCCAAAATGCTAACATTGTTGAACATTGTTCACGTTCTGTTCTAGAAGTATTTAAGGATAGACTGTCAGGCGATAACCACTCTCGCGAAAGCAATGCTCCGGAGGCCGAACATGGCATCTCAGAGTCAGCGTCTCGCCAAGAAGCGAGACAGGTCTGGTGAGAACTTTACCAAGGCAACGAAGAGTCTATTAGCACGATGCGACCGCCTAAGAGAGCGATACAAAGCCGACGTTTACATTCAAGTCCGTAGGATGCACAAACACTACACGTATACTTCATCTAATGAGCCGTCCTGGCCTAAGACAAAGGTGGAGATGGTGAGTACTGCTGTAGAGCAATCGCCTCATGTTAACATCTCGAAGGACAGGATGTACCCCGTCCCCGTGACAAGAACACCCCAAGACTTTGCTGGTAAGCGAAATCGCGCACCGGCCATCCATACCCCACAGAAAACCGCAGCAGAGGATCAGGCGCCCCGTATTGCAGTGGGGGGGTCTTCACACGTAGATCGTCGTAATGTTCTGGCTCTGAACCATGAAGAAGATGCATATCCGTGTGACAAGCCAGTAGGGCAAGAGACGATGTCTCCTGGAGGGCACAGCACTCGCTGCATGGAAAACGGTAGATGTGGTAAAACTAGCTAGCCAAATCCAAAGCGTCTCCACAATCAATTGCCGCCCCCATTCGTGGAAGCCTCCCAAGTGATCAATTCGAAGGTCTGCCTGGATTCCAGTAGCGCTGTTGAATCCCCAGAAACATCACACTTGGCAACGGGCCCATGCTATCCCGACAGCAGGGGGTCAAACGGCCCACATCACCCGTTTCTAGAGGTGGGAGACAAAGGCGCCCTTGCTTGACTCCTGACAACGACAGCCAATACATATGGACTGCCCAGCCACTCCGGAGCCAGGGTAGATCACTTTGGATGGCGCGTTTGGTTCGCCCGCGCAAGCCCATTCTGGCACACTGGCTTCGGTACCTGCTGCGCTTGGAGTTGATTCCGATGCTAGTTGGAAGCGCTTTACGGCACAGACATGAGCCATAGGCACCCGTCATTGCTTGCTAAGATCAAATCCGACCAGCAGAAAGTGGCTGTAAGTAGGTAGTCTTTAGTAGCCATTGCGAGATCCTTGTCATTTACTCAGGGCTAGGCTTACCACGAAATGCTGCATCCCCTGTCGAGTTAGACTCCTCTGGTCCCCAGCGCACGGGCTCCTTATCAACTGGCTGCGAACCAAGTTGATTACTCCAGAAATGGCTTTTGCTTGTAACAGACGAACACCGAGGCGTCGCCGTTGAACCATGAACCACATGTCCGAAATGGATCTCTCAACTGATCGTTAGCCGCACTAGGACGATGCTCCATCAAGTTTCTACATACATACCAATTGCACTACAGTACAGTACCTAGAGAGATTTGTGGACGTGTCGTAATCGGATTACATCTGAGTCTCACACAAAGTCAACGACGATATTGACTTACGCTCGTATCAAAGTCTCCCCAGGTACTCATGATCTGCCACCCAGACGGTGATCAGCGCAGAGAGGATGCTCAAAGTCCACACGCTACGTAGCTGTAATCAAGGACAGCACCGATACTGTAACTTGAGTGCTTGCATGATGTGGCGTCCAGAACCAACAGCGTTCGATGGGGGATCGAGCCATGCGTTCAGACGAACGGCAAAGCATCTCACAACGCACGCATCAGCGCCTAAGCTTACGTTCCTCAAGCCTGATTGCCGAGTCCTCCCTTACAACTCACGAGCTAACGCAGTCATAATCAGCTAATAGGAAGATCAATTAGCGCTTCTAGCTTCACTCTGGGAGCACTGTAACCCTGCCTACCATGGACTCGGCAAGATTATGATTATCTAGGAGTTACTGTACTGTAGCACAAAGCAATACATTGAGTGTCTCTACGTATGTAGCTTGGCCGACTCACTTCCTGACTGCTGCATCGATCGAGGACAGTCAGTGGATGTGATCTACAACTGCCGCTGCACAGTGAACACTGTTTTAGAAGAAGTGGTGATGAACCCTAGCAGCAGCAGGTGGGATATGAGTTCCTCCATACAGGTCAGACCACTCTCGTAGGGAACCTGCTCAAGCAGACTCCCGCGTGTGCGGCTTTGCTTGCGCAGATTGCTGCCTAAGGGGTTGTGCGCTTAAGCACATTCCTGCGCAAGCGACTCTGCTTGAGCGTGTTTATGCGTGGGCGGCTCTGCTTGAGCGGAATCCTGCGCGAGCCGCTTTGCTTGGGCGGCATTTCTGCGTGAGCAGGCATGCCGAGGCAGTCTTCTGCGTACGCAGCTAATCTACTGACAAATTTCATCAGGGTCATGAGTTGAGGCAGCTAACAGCGCAAGCTCCCCACTCGACCCAAATTTGGGGCAGAAGCTCATCGCGATGAAGGGTAGCGAGCACTAACGGAACCGTCGGGAAAGCGACCCGACGCAGATTGTCTTGTTTCGGGGCCGGTCTAGGGTGTGGAAAGGTGCTCCACGATCTCCTCAGAATGGGAAAAGGACCCACCGCGGGGTTGCAGTAACAATGTCAGCTACAAGGTCCATCGTTGCTGGAAACTCGCGGTCGAATTGGGCATGTGCGAGGTCCGTTTTCACGCCCGTTTTCACGCCCGTGAACGCGTGGTATCTGGTTAGTATGAAGATGCTATCTAGGCGCTGATGTGATTAATGTGCGTCACTCTGCGAAATAATCGTGGGCCGACTCGCTCGGCTCTCGATTGACTCTTCTCAATCGCGAGGAAGCAGGTTGCGCCGGGGAAGCGCTCCGGCACGCTATCTATGGCCCTGTTCCACCCGGGGTATGCCAGGCTATAACCGATGTAACGAATCACAGCATCAGCAGCCCTAGGCTTGTGAGGCCCGCAGAGGCTGCGGGCTCGCATGGGGTGACAGAACAAATGGCGTGAGTTTTGGTGGCAGATGTATGTAGGTGGCACAGGCCATTCTTCTGTGATCCGAGTGGCTCGTTGGCCACCATTACAAGGCGGCCGCCGTTGCCAAGGTTGAAACTATTGAGCCTGGCCTTGGCGGGGTTCCCAAGCATTGATAAACGGGCGCTTCTACCAAAATAGGCTGGGAAGAAAGCCAGTGTTTTCTGCCAGGCGTGAAGGGCTCCAACAACAGTCTTGACAAAAATAGACAACCGTCGAGGTGCAGCAACGGCGAAAGCTAGCTGTCCAGTCACCACCGTACGTAGCGTGTCAATCTACCCAACCTCCAGACCAATCAGTGACGCGACCCATGGCAGCGCACTCCTCTTCCAACAGCGGGCGGGAATCGAGGCGATGTGCCCTCCTTGCAAAGGCGATAGCATGGCTGACTATGATTAGCTCGCCCTGTACGTTGATATATTTGACTTTGTCTCTGAGAAGAAGTATCGTGAGAGTTGGCGACAGAGTGACTGGGATTGAGTACTTGCACAGCGTGGGTCGTGATGCATGGGTAGCCGCAACCCAGTCCACGGCCGAGGGCACCGGAGCCGGCGCAACGCCCACACCTTGCGTCGACCTGCGCGGTCCCCTTTTTCGAACCCGTTCCGAACCCGACATTGCCGGACGATAGGAATACGCTTGAGGGGCACGATTGTGGTCCTCTAAGTAAGGGCATTGAGCTGTGGCTCACGGTTTGAATGGCCATTATGAAGAACGCCACGTATCTGACGCTAAACCTACGGTATTGGCTCGCGTCCTGACACTTCGATTCGCATCTCGTGCCGAACGTTAACTTTCTAAGAATTATCTCACAATAGCCATCGCGCGATCCTAAAAGCCACCTCAATATCAAATTCATAGTATCGTTCTTGTCCCCAACTGATGCGGTCACCATACAAGCCCCCGGCCGCCAAGGCTAGAAAGCAATTATTTGAAGGCAAGGTCGAGCTGGTCAGCATGCTGTACTAACACTGGAATTTTCCTTCCCGATGTAAGTACAGAAGAAGATCATAGGGAAGTGAGCCTAGGCTCTGGATGGATGTCTTGGCTTCATCATCATCTGACAGGTCCTCATGCACCGCGAATGCCTCGAGGACAGCGTCCCGGAAACCCCGATCAGTATCGATGGTGGAGGTATAGGCCTCGGTAGCCGCATGTAAAAAATCGTTCGGCCCCCAAACCTGTGCAGCAGCAGCCTTGAATTTGGCTATGGAGAGGTCCTTGAAGCCATCAACAGCATATTTTTCTGCGATTGTATACACCTTGGCGTGTAGAAGGAGACAAGTGATGCTTTCAGCCTCGCTTGGCTCTAGCTCTGGCGATGGTAAGAGGCTGTCTGTGTAAAGCGATTGTCGGTAGTCCAGGAGGTAAAAGTATTGTATCATCATATCTAGAATGCAAGATTCGTCGTCGGGAAGGTGGATCGAGCCATCGGAGGATTCCTGTGTCGCCGCCCACATTAGCACCAGAGACTCTGAGCGCGAGGAACAGCATGCGTACTTTGAAAGAACTGCAGCATCGGTAGCCGAAGAATTCAATCGTGCACATTGGCGCGGTAGACGGAATAGCTATAGGCAACGGAGGGGTCATCCGGTCAGCAAGCAGTGCTTTGTGTAGCTAATAACGCGGCTCTGCCTCAAGGGGGCCCCTTTGCCAGTAGTCGCCAAGATCTGCGCTTCAGAGAGGTGCAGCGCTCGTCAGGGTTGTTCTCCACAGGCAGGGTGCACTGAGTCGAGGTCGGCGGCATGACAGCTCAGCGGACCGGTATATACAGTTCGCAGGCGCATGAGAATCCGAAAGACTCCTTCAATCGCGGTGTAATTCCTTAACCCACCGAGGTGTGAGATGGTGCTCTCGCCATCGCGGATACAGTCCTCAAGTACATGACTCTTAGCGGGACCAACGGGTACATTTGTAGCTTCAAGCTCAACGCTACGCCACGGATGTGGTCGTTGCGTAGAAGTCACACCAGCCTATCAAGGCCTCAATCGCATTCCAAAAGCCTCTCAGTTCGTCTTTGTAGTTAGCCCGATTGATACTGGATCAATCGGCCCTGTGTGTAGCGAGTGAACCCAAGAATACGGGGGACGAAATTGCCATAATTATGACTATTGCTACTTAGGCCCTGTCTCGTTGTCGTCACCATTTTGCTCAGTCAAGCTGGGGCGTCTGCAGCATTGTTAGGAGGGGTTGTAGTGGTTGCTTATTGAGCGTACAGTGATCTCTCTTCTTCAACCTTCAGTCGCGACTCCGTCGTGGGATATATGTCTTCCAGTTGGCGGTGATTATTGAAGTAGGTCTGGTGGTTGATCTCGCAAACGTTGTCCTCCTGGCCTTGATGTTCGTTACAATACTCCCGATTGCAAAGCGAACACATTTGAGTGGGGGCCGCGGCACGATTTCCATGTTTGTTCGGCCGAGAAGTCCGCATTCTTTCGCATATAAAACACGCAAGTGTCATTTTGGCAGGCGACGTAATGGTGAACGGAGAATCAGTCAACAGGTGATGCTGTTGTTTTGAAGGGTGCGCAGCTGGTTGGGATTGCCTGTGCGTGGCAAAGGGTTTATTGGGCGGTGAAACGAGGCAGAATTGAAGGGTCTTGGGCGGGGTAGAGGTAAAGACATGGTAGCATGTTTCTTCTGCCGAGCTTGAGATGATACGTCTGCGCTGCGAGTAGTCACGCGATTGGATGTCGAAGACGCCATTATCCTCTCACCAGAATACAAGAAACGTAGTCCCAGTCGCAACCCAACGGGTCAAGCCGGTCATACTGAGAACCATGATGATCGTTCTGTCAGACTTCGCCATGTTGATAATCAGCACTTCACATCCTTCACTTGAAAAGTGCAAAAACATTTTGGTATAATTGTTCTATTTTCTTCGAACCTCGCGCATGATGTACCTACCCCTCGGTGTAGCGGCTCGATCATTTACAACCCCACTTTCGAATACGCTGAGAATGTTGTTTCTTTGGCGGCTGATGGCCTATCCATCAGTCCGATGTTGAGGGGACTAGCATATGAAGGAAGCCTAGGTTCATGGCTTAAGCAGTACTAGGGCGCCTTGAGGGCTTGGCTGTCCCAGCCACGTAAGCGGCCGCTGCTCAGTTCCATCAGGAAAGCAAGCTTTTCTGGCTCCGCTAACGGAACTGTCCAGAGATCATCGTGTTGGTAATGACATGGGCGATTGTATTCACTGTCGTGAGCATTGCCATACTTGGCCTCGGATTTGGCCCAGCCGGAGTGGGCGCCGGTGGGTGGCTACGTCGATCCGTGCTGTTGACGTTTTTGGCCATCTCCAAGATAGCTAACTTCGTGGCGCAAGGAACTATCGCTGCCATTTTCCAGTCTTCTATGTACGGAGCTTTCACCCCTGCGGGAGGCCTATTCGCGACTCTAACAAGCATGGCCATGTTGGGAACATTGATGCCATGGGCTGCTGTCGTTTCTGGGGTTCTCGCAACATTGGCTGCAGGTTTAGTGTGGGGATATGGTGTAGGAGGTGGTTAGTGCGCACACGAAGTGGATTCCCTGTCTGGCGGAACCAAATGAGGCTGCGATAGAGATGTACGATTGTGCAGTGGTCTATGTTCAAAAAGCACGTTTTACCAATTCAGGCCAGGCATTTCCAAGCCTGTAGAAACCCCCCGTGAACTGACCTGGGCCCGTTTCATTTAATCCGCATCTGGGTTCATCCACTAAGCAGTACTGAGGAGGCAAGATCCAGAAGTTGCTACCACGTGGTCGTGAACCGTTCTGACGATTAAGGCCAAGCCCCCTGGGCTACACCCCGAGCGGATGCGAAGATGCGAACGCCTAAGCCTCTCTGATATGATCGGGACGCCTTTCGGTCTTTTCTGGCATCTTGTCCCCTGGGCCTTGCCCCACTTCACATACCCACTTCTGCCTCCTGCCTTCTCTTGTCTCGTTCGGTCTACCCCAACACGGCTATTCTAGAATCGAGGTACATGGCGGAAGTACCTCGATTCTAGAATGATTAGAAATTGAGAATTGAGAAAACAGGAGTCCACCTCGATTCCAGAATTACGATAATTCCAGAAAGAAAGTACGCCATGGGTATGCTGCGGTTCCGGAATGCCCGTGAATATACAGAAAGGTATTCCAGAACGATGGAATATCCCTGAAGTACTGAGATTCTGGAATGGGGTGATTCTGGAATACCTGCAACTTTGAGAAAACAGGAACACGTCACGATTCTGGAATCAATGTACATAACCTGAGGACCGTGATTCTGGAATCAGATGATTCTAGAATCGGGCTGTGAAGTACGTACAAGGAAAAAGTTGCAGACATAGGTACATGCAAAAGTACTGCAGTGATTGTCCAGGTTGTTTTGGAAAGAAGGGACAGGGCGGAAGTACACAAGCGTTGCCCGGCATACGTACAAGTAGTCACATGGTACTTGTGTCCTATTACCACATCTTGCTGATAACGGTCTAGTTTGTTTCAAAGCTGCAGTCCCATCCAGGGTTATTTCCTAAATCTGCAAACAAAATGTAGACTTTGCAAATCCCAAACGCATTCTTGGAATACCATATTCTGCGGCTCTCTTTCACATTGGAGGAATTTGAAAGGGGCGGCGGCTAATGAAACAGCCCCTGCGGCGTCAACGACTGGTCTCCGTGCAGCAACCCTGGCAAAGCTTTCGATTGGCTGCTCGCGGGTTGTCTTTCTGCCGCCCTGTTTCGAATTGTTTGGCTGCCTCAACGGGGACTGCTGTTGTCGAAAGCCCTTCTGAGCCATACGATCTGGTGCCGTCTGGTGGAGGACTCCCGCAGGGATTTGATCGGCTGGACAGTCGAATCCGACACCAATCTCCTTATCATGCAATGCTTAGCTAAGCTGACGTAGATTACGATCGCTGGGTTCGGGGGATTTCTCAACGTGACTGTGTCGCGGCGTCTCCCTCTGATAGAGCGCCCCCCCACTACTTTGGCTCTGTCAACAGAGAGGCGCTCGTCCAAGCCTTGGTCCGTTACCAGAAGCCGAATGCTGCGACCCTTTCGTAGGATGACCGGCGGGCAGCTGCCAATGGTTAAGAAGTCTGCGCAAGTAGTGTTCTCGCAACGCGGGACCCGTGGGCCATCGTTTTTGATGTCGAGGTGCCTTGCCCAGGTAGCGCTCAAAAGCGTAAGTGCAGAGGAAAGCGCAGCATGAGTCATCTACATACGGTCCCAGCTGACTGATGTGAGTAAAATATGATACGTCAAGAACAGAACAGATGAGTCCTACTTTGTGAGATCTCTTCTCGAGTCGCATCACTACGCCGCGAAGTTCTGAGACGTATTCATCGACCCTTTTGCTCCATCGAGAAAAGGCAGTTGGCTGCATTCCAAAGGCGTCAAATGTCGCCGCTTTCCAGTTGACAATTGCAAGAATCCAATGATTTCTGTCGTGATCTGACATCTGATCTGCTGCATTGACGTTGATTGGCAGTACGATCCCGTCAAACCCCTTGGCGAACACGAAAGCGCCCGAGGTTAAGAACGGCTCTGTGAATCTCACAAGCAATGGGTCTATGATCTGAAGTGTAGAGGTACAACACACTGATTGAAGCATGGCAAGGAAAACAACGTCGTCAACATACCGTCCTGGACAAAATTGACCAAGCCTTTGTCTGAATTGAGCTTGGTCTCGGCACGATAACCAACCGACGTGGGCATGCTCGACTGCTCGATCAATCAATCTCACGATGCTCTTCGAAGACGGCTTACGGTTGGGTCTCGACTCGGTGGCGAAGTCGGGATTGCGATCGGAACTGACGTCTACCATAGACGCGGTATCCAGGTCGGGGCCATACCTGGAGCTATGTTCTTTTGTTAAATCAACGAAACACACGTTACGGGTTGACCGAGTCAATGCGAGGAATCGCGTAGGCATCTCCACGATGTCATGCGATGGACCGGGCAATCCGCATTTCTCGGCGCTCCCCCGTACTTCAAAAGATGGGATCAGGTCGGCTCGGTATTGTCTTCCAGCGGCACGATCATTTCGGGTCAGATTTGCGATGTTCTCTGCGGTCAGTGTCGAATTCAGAGGCACATCGGACGCTTCTTCCCTGCCAGTGACGGTAGAGGAAGTAGGCGACAAGCGGACGGACAGAACGTCTGCTTCCGCGGTGCCCGGCTTGCCAGTGTCGGGTCCTAAAGGGAACATTGGTGCCGGTTAGAACATATAGATCGGCCTAGAACTTCAAAGTCGGCCATGCTCACCGAGACAACTGAAAAGTTGCGCAATGGTATCGTCAAGAAACTCGACTTCGGCCCTGATTCTGGATAGGGAGCAAAGGATCGCATCATCTAACGGTTGCTGCGAGTGATCTAGCAACTCCTTGACGCGCTTGTGAAGGAGAGGAACAGTAGTCAGGCTGTCTATCAAGTTATCGCATTCCTTCTTTGACGACATGGCTGTGGCGGCTTCGCAGACTATGAGCATCTCTCACAGGAGGAGGCACGGATTCTCCGTCTATGGACGAGAGAGGCTCTGATGCCGTACCATGAGGCACCGAGACAATATATAGAAACGCCGAATCCAGATGAAACCCAATGCCAATAATAGCCTTACGCCTCGTTTTCTCGTCTGACTTATCCCTCACGGCGCTTATGTCCGTCCAATGACAAAACGTTCCGCGTGCTGGCTAAGCGCCGCCGTCTGATAGGACTGGGTTGATGCCTTGTTGGTCCCCCTTTCCTCGAGTAAATCCAAATGCTTCGTTTTGCTATATTTCTCCATCGAGTGTATGCGCATAAAGCTTTCTTACTATGTGGCGGCGCAACTCTTTTCGAACTTGTCGAAGTGATAATCCTCGGAAGCATGGGCGGTATTCTATCTGATGATGGCTGATACGAGCGGGTTTCAAGCAAGGATCAAGATCCGCTACAACTGTGCGTTGTCTGCTCTCAATGCGATGGCGAAGCCTCCCTGCATGGTCAAAGATTCCATATACAGCTCGACGTGGCTGAGACGAGTCCTTCAGCACCCCCAGTTTTACATGCTTGTAGGTTATCTCGGCAGGTATTTCTAGTGTGGAGGTTGAAGTGGTTGTCTTCTGATGGCTCTTCCGGCGCCCTGACCGAGTTGATATTATTTCGTCTCGAGGTCGTCTGCTGTATCGTCCGCTTTTGCTTTGGGAGGGATCTGCGGTCAGATGAGAGTCCTTCACTGAGTCCTTATTAGTCGAATCCCCCATTCGCGAGATGCTACTCACCTTTGTAGGTACCTAGATAAATCACATCGTCGTCAACTCGTTCCTTGGTCGGCTGGCATCCAACCGTTGTCAGAGGCGTCGGATTTGGTTTATTCATCTTTTGGTATCGTCGCGTCAGCTTTCGAATTGGCTGAAGAAGCTCAGCTGATGAATTAGGAAGTTCAGATATGGGGAACCAGCTTCGCGCGGTTAAGCCTTAAAGGCGAGTATCCGTTCTTTGATGGAGATGTAGACGCGAAATCGACGACAAGCCTTTGGCTCCCTGCTACTGGATGCCTCAGGCGAACACATATTAAATAAGAGTTGATTGAGGGCGGGGTAGTGCAGACACCTGGTCCCAACCTGATGAAAGACAGGACGCGTCGGTGCGCCAAGCCAACTTTTAATTTACTGGTTACCTACGATGCACCCCGCCAGGACAGCAGTGACGGTGCTAGGGTCCAATGCCAATGCAGCAAGAGTTTCGCAAGATTATATATGGGGCGAAGCAAACGAGGAAATGCATCAAATAACTTGGATGTTCAAATCAACTGGTTTGTGCCTTGCTCCCTAGGCCTTCTCAATCAAGCCGCAAACTAGCATGTTGGAGAAAAACCAGGGGGGCGCTAATGATACACCGACGGGGCACCAGCGGGGTAACAATGTGGTAACAATGCGCGGCAGCAGCTCAACCTCTAGCCAGTGACCGTATGAGTGCTCTAAATCTGATCGCCTGATGTAGCTGGCATCCTTTCCGCAAAGAAGGCTAAATTGGGGGGTTTCTGTAGCATCAGGTCGGCAATCTCCAAAGCCATTTTTCGAAATCTTGCTCATTCAAACCTTGTGGTATTTTATTGACACCCTGTCGCCATTGCTTCGACGTACCGTGCAGGACGTGGCTCGATGGATTCGTAGCGTACTTGTTTAGTCTGTGCACTACCGCGCTGTCGCTTCCCTCCATGATGGGCCTCTCGACAGAAGCGCGCTCAGCGAAAACATTCGCTCTTGCTTCGTCACCTTTGGCAATTACGATCTGGAATGCATCATAATAGAGTCGCGGGATTCTTGCATCGGCAATGCCCTTCTCTTCCATGAGGAGCTTCATCTTGTGCGCCATCCGAAGGCATGCGAAGGGAGTCGAAACAATACGTATGCCATCTCCGATCTGGTCGTCAAGGTACTTGATCCTATTGAGACGGCAATCGCTTGACGTTCGTTGTGTGCTGGAAGTGTACACAGTTCGCAGGCGCAGACGAACCCAAAAGACTCTTGCAAACGCGATTGCCTCGCAGCGTAGTTTTCCGATGCGCCAAGGTAGGATATCGTGATCTCTTTGAAGTGATGGACTGACGTCACTTTTTAATTGACCGTGTGCAGCCGCCCCCTGCCGAGGGGGTCACGGGGTATGTATTTCCGTGCTTACGTAGTCGCTAGTTACATAAGCGCAGAAAAACGTCGACTGTGAGCAGATTCGAACCGCCTCCCTTTGGAATCGCGCTAAAATTTAGGCGAGACGCAAATTTGCTGGTATGTATATAGTCGTGCTTACAAGTTGCCCCGCCCTCTTCTACTTACTACTCTGAAGCTTCAAAGCCGACATGCATCTCTCAAAGGCATCCCCCAAAGGCATCTCTCAAAGGCATCCCCCAAAGGCATCCCCCAAAGGCATCCCCCAAAGGCATCCCCCAAAGGCATCCCCCAAAGGCATCCCCCAAAGGCATCCCCCAAAGGCATCCCCCAAAGGCATCCCCCAAAGGCATCCCCCAAAGGCATCCCCCAAAGGCATCCCCCAAAGGCATCCCCCAAATGCATCTCTCAATGGCATCTCCCCAATGCATCTCCCCAATGCATCTCTCAAATACATCTCTTAAATATGTCTTTTGAAATGCATCTTTTAAGGCTACATCTTAGACTATGATACCCCAACCATCACCGAAAGCATTCAAAACCTTGCTCAAAAAGCCTTTAACCAGCGCGGGATACTGCAAAACAAGTATGCACGAGTACGCCAGATCGACGCAGTTCATCTGTGACTAGTGTGGTCTCGGGTGTCGAACCCTGGCCTCAGAGCTTGAGTGTAATCCATTCCCGATCCTGTTCCAGCGACCGCCAACCACCACGAAGAACCGGGCAATTCGAGCGAACCACTGCCACCTACCCAGACGCCTCCCCACGGCGTCAGCATCAGCAGAGAAGGCGAGGAGGTCTCAGCGCTGGGATTAGCCCAACGGTGCAGACAATGGTGCTTCGCTTTGCGAAATTAAACACGGCAGTAACACGCGAGCTATGAACACATACCATTGCTTCTTTGTTCCACAGTAGTATGTACTGCAGCCGTACGTTTGTTCATTGTGAATCTCATTACCTCTCAGCAGCGGCCGTCATCACAGATGTATCGGTAATCCCTCACATCGATGTGACGGTCAATTTGGCAATCCGCTCGCCAATCCGCCACTAATAGAGATGCGTTACCTCGTCTGGCGTGACGGAAGGAAGTGACATCTGACTGACACAAATTGTGAGGAAGCCGGCGATGAGCATCACCGGTCAAGAGTGCGTGTTTGAACGAGAAGCGCCGAGCCCCGCGACGGCCAGTAGCAAAGGGCGTACCGACCGTACGGCCCGTCGACGAATCCGTACACTCTTTCAAGCCTCTCTGATGTCAGCATCAAGTAGTGCGGTATCTCTACCACCCCAGTGACGCCAGTATTCGGCGACCATCGCTGAACTACGCAGCCGCGCAGACCTTTCGGTGATACTTGTCCTTTCTAGGCTACCCTCCCATGATACCCGAAACATAACTTTACGATACTTACGTTTACCCTTCATTGCTAGGACAATCCAGTGCGAGTGGATTGCCAGAATGTGCCACTTATCACGCTGATGTTCTCCCAAGCACGCACGATGCTCAACACTCGATGTATACGCCAACCATTCGTCCGGGGCGTTAATCTGTACTTCTCGCTCCGGCCGCCACGACTTCGCATGGTTTGGCCGAAGAACGCAGAGCTCTATTCGTGACCGATCGCGTCGTGACACTCTGTGTCCTATCAATTGAACAACATCGATACGTTGGTGGTCGGCAGACGCGGCCGCGTGGCGCATGGGAGTATCTGCATGTTTGAAGTGGAATGTATCGCCCGAGCTATGGTTCCCAAAAGAAGGGGAAGAGGAATACTCGGCTGTTTTTGTCTCGTTCGTGGCCGCGACGTTAGGGATCCGGACAAGCTCGGCTCGTTCTTGCAGGCTTGCGAAAGTTGAAGAGTCAGGTCACCACCGAACCAAGCAGCGTGGGGAGCGACTTACGAGATGAGAATCTTCCATCTATTTCTGACCGCCTGACGCAGCAGCCCGATACTTTTTCGACTTCTTGTCGACAAGTGTTTGGGCGGTGGCGCGGGTCTCTGATGCAATCCCGGAAGGCGATGCATTATTGTTTTCTGGAAAGCGAAGGAGCTGCGCCAGGGGAGCGTACCGAGTCAACCGAACGCGTTGGGGGAGGCTGGAGATAAAAGAACCCTGGAATCGCCCCGCCTGTTGACCCATGCGTTTACCCAGTCTACTGCGTGTCGAGGGGTCCGCATGCCGGCTTGGTCGCGGAAAGTCCAGCACAATCCTGCGCCGGCCAACGAGCTCCTTTGCGCATTCGGTATAGTGTGTTAGATGGACAGGCTTTGACATAACTACCTAACTATGTTATATAACATATCTGCAACACAATACAAGAGAAACATAACCAACACTCAAGGATTAGCAATCAATGTAACGAGTGGCCTTCGCGCGTCGTAGTTCGCAGCTATGCGAGCGTCAAATGACAGCCAAAGGGAAAAAAAATTATAAGGAGCACCAGAGCCTCCCTAGCATGACTCCGAAGACAAACCAGAGGACAAAAAAGAAGCACCATTCTCCATCTACCATTATCTCTCACGATGTCAACGCCGAACCACTCGCTGCCGGATGAACCCGAGCGCTCTTCGTCATCGGATGGGTCCGCAGCCGCACCCCACTCAGCTCCACCATCTGGCTCGAGCCCTCCTGGGGTAAGCATTGCCCCTTCTCTTGCCTACATCGCTAACATAAGCAGCAAACTGGTCGTGCGTCATCTGAGGCTTCGTCACACGAGACGCAGCATGAAGCAATTCGGTCTATCCTGTTCACCGATCATGAGCAGTTCGAGGCTCTATCGTCGGAGATGCAGCAGAAGGTTCTTAGGGCATTCGACTGGCTCTTGCTCTCTCAGGAAACGCAGGACAGACTGGAAGCAAAGCGACGCGCAAAACAAGCCGAAGCTGACGCAAGGCAGGCCGAGGCTGACTGGTTGGCCAACGCCATACGATTGATAGAGGATGGCGACGACGATGCCATCGAATTTCTGCAGAGCGTTTTGCTGAGTCATGACAACCAGTGCGACTGACTTCCCCTGGGGCTAGACTCCAACTGAAGGGCAGCGATCGGCGAGCGTATACTGGGTGTTTGAGCCATTGTGCATGGCCAATAGATCTGGAGGAATTGGCGCTGTCACACAGGTCGCGATGATTGACTTACGTCTTGAATCCAATAAAATGTGCAAGTTCGGATCTCAGCACAATTCGTCAATTAGACTGCACGAACAGTGAGATGATGTGGCGAAGGGTTAAGACTGGTTTCTGCAACCCGCAATGAAGTGCATCCCACTATGTACGAACGACGCTTTGGCGGGTCGCCATGACTCCCTTCTCTGCGGGGAATGCGTCGCCTTCACAGTGCGATTTCTCTTTCCTCTTCCTCTTCGTCGCGAGGCGTGATGTTTGTAGATCTAGAATGCCATAACTCTCCCATAATTACACGTTCACTATCGATGGTGACGGCCACTTGAATGCAGACGCAACTTGATTCTCTACGTCCGCTTGTTGATCACTTTTCGTCCAGAGTCATTAACCAGCACTCCATTCATCGCCGGCGTTTGTGGATGTTGGATCATGCAACTTGGATCCGAACAACGGACACAGCGTAAAAGCAATTCTTGTCTTTTCTACGAATGCCATCAACCGAGGCACTGGGGACGTCCCTGGGATGTCAGCGGACAATGGTTGACAAGTTCGGACGTACTAGGGACGCCCCTGGGACGTCAGCGGACAACGGTTGATAAGTTCGGACGTACTGGGGACGCTCCTGGGACGTCAGTGGACAACGGTAGACAAGCTTGGACGCACTGGGGACGCCCCTGGGACGTCAGCGGACAACGGTAGAGAAGTTTGGACGTATTGTGCCCACGTCATACTGTACATTCGCTCCTTTTCAAACATCTGGTAATGGCTGATACCTTCAGCTTGCACACAAAATATGGAGACAGGATGGCATGCTACAGTGCGAAAAGCGAACCGCTGTAGGGTCTACTTCAAAGAATCCACCTTTGGCTCGAATAGCAGGCTATAATCCATCTCAGTATGTTGCAGTCTGTATACTGTATACTGTAGTGAAATGTGAAGACTGCTGTGTTCGTTTTGCAAGGAGTCGCGCTACACTGCGAACGACGCTGGCTCTCACACGGACTACCAGTCTTGGCACCCGCCAACTCAAAGGCGTGGTACGCGGTGCTATGGAAGGTAACGCGGCCAGAGCTGCTCCTCAGAACCAGTGCTAGTTGCACGGGCCCTGGTACAGTAGGAGTGTGAGCATGCAGATAAGTAAACATGACGAGATTGGCGTCGTTTGAACGGATGTTAAGCCGACGTTATGATAACGAGCGCAACTTCATGCAGGGTTTTGGGGTGCGTCACAAACACAACAGACCCATGAAGCACAACATTAACACAACTGCCGCGCTTCATACGAGAATGAAGCCATATGGACGGTAAGCCCAGTTCGACAAGGCATCCCGATGCACCAATCGGGGGTTATTCCACATTCCCCGAACCCAAGAATGCTCAATCCTTCTTGGTGCTTGTCACTTTCTCATTGATTGCTACGCATCCGAAGCTTCTGAGCAAGCGGCTTGGAGAGGCGCTCCTTAGGCTTACTAATCCGAGGCTCGCCCCTGGGTCCCAACAGGCTCACGGGTACCCGTGCACGTAAAATTCCATGGGTATCCGGCCCCCATTTGGTTAACGGGTACGGCAAAATACAGTGGATGTTGCTGACTAATGGGAGACCCGTGAAGTGTACGGACCCGTGAACCTGTTGGGAGCCCTCGTCTTTATGCATAGTTTAGGACAGACTGAAGAAGCAAGTCTCGTTCTATTTCTTGTACTGTATTTTCAACTACTGGGCCGAGGTTCATCTCTAGTTTGGTCCTGCTCTGCAACACAGTCCTGGCTCCCGATTTAGCACCACCAGCCTTGACTCTCGTTCTAGCACCAGTCCTGAACCTTGGTCTTGTCATGGGTCCGACAAGGAAAGCGCATGTACCCCGCCACGTGTGGGCGACACCACGACGCAATGGAGACTGCTTCAAGCTCGTGGAGGCAGATATGAGTATCAAAGAACACGCCAAGTTAGTGACGTGTGTCAGTTTTGGCGATGACCATTTACTACGCTTCTGCGACGGGTAAAACTGGCTGCTGTCTTCCTCATGGGCAAGGGATATACTTTCTCCTTAAGGGGCATTAGCGATGCACAAGGAAGCGAGAAAGATACCAACCATGTCAGCTCTGGATATCGGCCACGCCGGGTCATTGGTAGAGCTGTATTCGTAGTGCTTGTGTCTTCTTCGCAACACAATGTAGACGTCTGACTGGTAGCGGCGGCTTATTTCGTCGCACCGCCACATCATGTTCTCTCTTGCTTTCTCGAAGTTCTCATTCGTTCTATCCCGCTTTCTTCGCGTAATTAAGTCAGGTTTAGGGGCGTCCATGGTCGCGTTAATGCGGACTTGGCAGCATGCAATGTTGTTTGTGTGGGATAGATATACTTCATGACGAGACGTCATCCACGAAGAAACTGGATTTGAGTATTAAATTCCGAAATCCGGGGCATCGCGCCGTTTGCATTTCGGCTTACGGCCTGCTCACAGGCTACGGTGGCCACCACTCCGCAAAGCGCGCGCACCCAGAACCCCTGCATCCCTAGCCCACGGGCCGCACAGCCTAGGTGGCTAGGAGCTGGGTAGTGGCATACCTACCAAGGCTGGCGTCTCGCCGGTCCGCGCAGCGCGTATTCTGGCGTTGCTATTCGAGGGGCTCACATTTTGACTACCCTGACAGCCCACAGGGTGAGTCACCGCCCCGCCTGCCCTGAGCCGCCCAACTAGGTAGCAAACCCTCTGCCCCCCACCCTTAGTCTCTCCTTTTGCCGTGGGGCTCGGAAGCCTTGGCGTTCCTACACTTTCCAGTCGTGGGCGGCAAGTCCTAGCAAGCTACTGCTAAGAGCTCGCGGCATTTGGGGCGGGCTGCTGGTAACTGATGCCCAACCCCCAGCAGTTACTGTCCGGTACGATGAGGAGCTCAGCGCCCTGGTGAGCTTCCCAGTAACCGGGCTAACGGGGATCATCGCGACTGACAGGGCAGTCAGGAACCGGACCTTCTAGCAGTAGGGCCGCCGGCGTGGGTGCCTCTGGCCCCTCTTAGTTAAATGCTTCGGCAGCGTGTACCAGTCACCGGCGGCAAGCTCTGGCAAGTTACTGCTAAGAGGCTGCTGTTCTCGCAGCGGGCACTGGTAACTGACGCCAGCCCCCAGCAAGTTACTGCAAAGACGTTTTCTTTTGGAGACAGGGGGTTTGCTAAGTCTTGGCCAAGTAAATAGGTACATCTTCACGTCGTCGTAAGCAAAGTGTCGCTCGACTGGACAAGCGAAAAAGTCAGGTCGTTGCCTCGGACATTGTTCTGCTGGCACGGAGGTTCTATGATCCGGTATTCCTCAGCCCAGCAGGCTGTTGCCTAGAATTCACCTCGCGTCTTGTCGCGTCGAAGGAGTCTGCGATTCCCCTTCTCTTTGTCTACCTCAAGTCATCCAACCAGCACTCATAATTGACGTAGCAATCTCGATTATTCTCATCGTAAAGGCCGTTTTGCTAAACCTAAGCCACCATTCTGCGATGGATTCTTCTCAGCTACAGCTTCATTCTTGTGCTATGTGCCCTCGATTGGAGCTAAAAATGAACCCGGCGTGTGATACGCGGATCACCTTGCCATTGCTCCAAGTGGTAAAGTCCGCCATTAAAGGATGCGTTTTCTTCCAAAAGCGCTTGGGACGCCTCCGGTCATATTTATCACGGACGAACCACCGCGACAAATCTTTACCGTGGGATCTAGATGACTGGATAGAAGGATCGCTGTGTATTACGATTTCCCTTCATCGAGGGCACGTTATGGTCGATTGCGATTGGCGGTTTCTTGATGAGCCCTGGGATCCCAAAACTGAAGACAGCCTTCTCGCGATCGCAAAGACAGGTAAGTATATTATCGCCCCTTACTGAATAGCCCGCTGACGCGATGGAACGAGAAGGCATGAAGGATATTGTCCGAACTCGACCGCCGAATCAAGATTCACTTTCAGAGAACAATATACAGTGGATACGCAGCTGTCTGGAAGTGTGTCAAAAGAACCATGCTCGATGCAACAAATACAGGCAGCAGATGCAATCTCTCAGGCAGCCGAGTTACGTGCTCGATCTGGGCTCCTGCGGTGATGGGCAAATTCGGTTGATAGAGCCGGGAAAGAATATCGACTTCACTATCTTGACTTATTGCTGGGGTCAACCGCCGCCAGACTGCACAACAACATCAACGAACTTGCAATATCGCCTGGCTGGATTTCCTCTCAAGGATCTTCCCAAGACAATTCGAGATGCCATAGAGGTTACTCTAGCTCTGGGCTTACAACATCTTTGGGTGGATGCACTCTGTATTCTTCAGGACCAAGATGACGAGATCATTAAGAACGAGGTCAACATCGCGCTCGAGTTCTATGCTCGGGCGAACATTGTTATAGGGGCCGCCTCTGCGCCGCACAGTAATGCCGGGTTCTTAGCACCTCGAGATCTGCCGTATCATGAGTATGAGCTCCCTGTTGCTGTGAAAGATGGAGACAAGGCATCAGATCACCGCCTTAGACTGCTAGAACGAGGGTTCGAGAAAAAGCCAGAGCCGATTGACGAAAGGGGGTGGACGTTCCCAGAAGCCAAGAGCGCGTTATGTATTTTGCGATTCGAGTCTGAACGAGTCGTGTTCAAATGCCGGGAAACGAACTTCGCAGATAGCGACGTTGATGAGTTGTCAACCTCAGATGAGATCCACCCCAGCACTTCCACATTTGATGGTTCGAGGTTCGCCACCCGAAACACTGGAGTAAATGACCCTGAGCCGCATATCGCAAATTGGCGACAACAAGTCATCAGTTATTCTGCACGTCAGACTGGGAGATTAGCTGACAAGTTGGCTGCCTTTGGATGTATAGCCATCATAGCCATGGCGAAGGCCACGGGCTGGGATCCGTCACAGTGCAAAGCTGGATTATGGATGACCGACATGCCGAGAGAACTGTTATGGTGCCGCGATTGCCACCGTCAGGAGAAGGCTACAACTAGCAGTCCTTCAGACATGACACCGACACCGTCATGGTCGTGGGCTAAGATACGATCACCAGTCACCTGGCTCGATGCCAACGAGCTCAAATGGAATGATTATACCCTGGAAGTTATTAGATGTATCGAAATGAGGAAGTTGGTTGTAAAGGGACACGTCTTGGACGTTCTCTGGGATGGTTGGGCAATGGTCCTAGCCAAGTCTCGTGATGAGGCAAACAGAGCAGCGCGTGTGGCCTTGAGACCAGCTGCCAGACGGAGAAGTCGATCACCCTCTAGCACACCCCAGACAGGTACCAAATGTCATCAAGGGGAACGATTTCCTCCATTGCCAATAGAAGTGGTTTGGGACGAGCCCTTGCAGCCAAAGCGGCAAAGGATGAGGTGTCTGGAAATCCGATCGAATATTGACCTTGGCCAATCCTATGGGATCGTCCTCACATGTGACGGCAGTAGTACGTCGAGGAGACTGGGTTACTTCAAGTTTCTGCACGAGGAGGTGGATTGGCATTGGCTTCACCAGAAGAGACGGAGACTGATTGTCCTCAATTAGAGACCCATAAGTAGATAGAGTCCGTGCCCAGACGAAAATGCGAATCTTGAGATGCAATGCACAATGAACTATGATGTGTGGTGGCCCCGGTTCCCCGCTCAACTTCCATCCCTCAGACTTTGTGATGCTGTTCTTCTTGAGTTTGGCGGGCGGTCTCCCATGAGGTCCGTCTGAGTCTGAGGAAGAGGCGGTAGTTCATCAGGGCGCTCAAGGGCTGCATTCGGGGTTTCGTCATGGTCGTGGTCAGGTCAGGTTATGATTGTACCCGCTATATCAGAAACGTCCGGATGCCCACGGGGAGTATGTCGTTCACGGTTACGGTGTGAGACACATGGCTGTCCTGGAGTCCAAATCAAAGTGAAGTCATTTGTTGTCTATTTATCAATTTACAAACCGTGAAGCTGAATGATCTATTAGCAAACCTCTGCTTAACATGCTTAGTAGTCGGGCGACTGTGCATATGCCCTTCTCCACTTGTCACGCGCGTGCGCGTACTGTGACCATCAGGTAAGCCCCGTCAATCAGCATTCCTCGTAATAAAAAGTCGGAACAAGGCAAGTAACCAGAGAGTCATTTATAGCCTGTGTGTACGAGACCGGAAGTACGCCTGATTGGGGATCTCGACACCTTCGATTTGCCCTCCAGAACCTTGTGCCTCGCATCATGAGTGATCAAGACACTGTGCCGTGTATCCTCATGGCGTGATTTTGGAGGTGCATCTTGTGTTCGAGCGTCATTCTGCAAACCTTGCACTCAGGTCTCTCACCGTCCGCAACCTTGGACAAATGCTTCTTTCGGAAGTGTTTCGTCAAGTCATTAGAGGTGTAGAACTCATGGGTGAGTTCGTCCAACCGACCCTGGTCATCCGGAGTTAAATTCAAGGCCTGTCCGACACAGATAAAGCATCTCTTGGGCCGCTCCTTATCGTTAGTGATGAAAACAGATCGTATGGCGAGGTCCAAGTAGCCACCTTCAGGCGGATTAGAAGTAGAGCAATAAACGGCGGCCTCTGGTGTCGACCGAGGGCGAGACTGGGGCACAGTGCATCCTTCCTGGACAAGGCAATATGTGGAAACAGCCTCGATGGCTTCATCCCTCCTTCGATATTGACCTTCGAGCGTAGTCACGATCGGGGCAGTGAGTTTCTTCATCAGGTGCCTTTGTGCTGAGCCCTGAGGCCGACAGGTGTTGTCCGTCGCAGGGTTGGCAAATCCGATGCCGTGTATTTGACGCTCGATGTCGTCTGTGGCTTGCTTGTCAGTCCACTCGTCTCTGATTCTCTGTTTGAGTTCTCTCCGAAGCCTCTGCTTTTCGTTCCGCCTCGCTCGCTTGACTTGGTTGTACTGTTTGGAGCCTTGCGGCAGTTCTCGAAGGGCTTTTGTCAGCTCCCTGATAGTCGGATGCGTGGCGACCGATGCAGACTGCTCTGTTGTGAGGCCGGTGGGGCGACGCTCGGATATGGAGTGACCTATGCTGCAAGACTGCTTCATGAGCGCCTGCTGTGGCTTCTGCCCTCGGAGGACGCCCCAAAGGTCGGCCGAAATGTTCCGTCCGAGGTAGTGTCTCTGGAAAGGATCCGAGTTGCCATGTCCTAGAGCCAGATTCCGGAGGGCTTCGCTGACGTCAACTGCGTTGCGAGTTAGCATGACCGGCTACTAAGCTATAAAGAAGACAAACCGCTCTGGTCGAACGCGTTGGCAGCATTATAGCGCAGGTTGTACGCTATCGTAGGGTACTCGAAGCCGAGTATTTCGCCGATTCTCTGAATCCACGCCGCCATCATGCCAGAGGTGATACGATCGTTGGTGGAAATTTGATAGCCCATAAATGTCTCGATGGCCCGACGAAATATGAAGGTATCGTTCAGGTCCTCTCTCAACGGCAGTGGCAGCTCCCTCTCGCCAGGATGTATGTCGAGGTTATCAAGATGGTGCGGCGAGGTGAGGCTGGATGCATTGAAAGCTTGATGTCGGAAGAGGATGCCTAGGAGGAATACATGGGGGCTCAGGAGCAAGGACGGGTCGAACATCGTCTCGGGGATGGAGTATGTTTTCCTATAATGTAAGTAAGGTTTATAGGCTGCAGCAGACTGGGACAACTCACTGTTCCTTCTCGCCAAGATAGCTTTTGGTGAACTCCGGAGTAAAGCGAAGGAGAAGTTTGTGTGGTCCGCCTTCTGGGTCTCTGGCCAGAACGACCCTGATGTCCTTGAACCGCAGGTTCAAAGTCGCTTCTGGGCGAGAGCCAGCCGGGGCAAGCAGGAGGAGAAACAGCACGGCGAGGATGCGCAGCTCTCCAAGCTTGAACGACTTCTTCGTCGTGCTTAGCGTCGTCTCGATCTGCTGCTTGAGATCGTCAATCGTCATACAACGATTAGCTCGCCGCTGCTCGCTCAGCCGGTGTTTCTTTCCTAAATCTCGTAGAACCTAGAGCAGTCAGTACATGCACTTGTGTCGCTGTGGAAGAAACCTGCTCTGTGCATGCTGCGGTTCAGCTTCTGGTTGATCTTTTCGCCCACGGCTCTCTCGAAAACGAGTCGAAAGACCTTCCAGTATGTGCCCAAAGAGCTCTTCTTCTTGATTCCGCGTTTCTTCCTGCCATTCTTGCCAACCTTCTGGCTCATTACCCAGTCAAAGAAATTGTACATGAGGCCGAGCGAGATCTTTGCATAGCAGTCTTTTGGATCGCGTTTGAGAACGCAACAGAACCTATGAACGAATAGCATCAGTAGGTTGATGACGTACGAAGTCTGCGAGCACGTACTGCCGCCACTGTTCCTCCACGGCGTCGAGAAGCACCGTCGTCCCAGGGCTATAATCCTGGCAGGCGAAGGGGTCCTCATTGAACACCTCGACCTTGCGTCGCCAATACTCGGATGACTGAATATTGCCATCAAAGAGCCTTATTTGGTCTTCGACATCCACATCGTCATCGCAGAGATCGTCGATATCGGTTGCGTCAGTGCTCGAGTCGCCTTTTTCATCCTTCGTCTCGAAGACGTCGTCGTCGTCGTAGTCGTCGATTTCACTTTCGGCAGCGAATGATGCATCGGAATCGTAATTGTCCACGTTCGTACGTCGGCGCTTCGCCATAGTGGGAAGTGAAGCGGCGGTCTGGAGGGGATGATCGAACAACTCGTAATGCTCTGGCTTTGAGAGCTGATGGATCGAGGAATCGGCTCACCAGGCAGTGCAGCGCCCGTGGATTAAATAGTCCAAAGGGTGAGCCATAGCAAGGGCCCATTCTGGCGGCCACATTTGGCTGTTGGAAACCGATACGCAAAGAAGGACTGGGAAGTCAAGACTCGACACACTGGCCGTAGCCGCGTGGACTGTTCAGGACGGTAGTGTGGCTGAGATACCATGGTAGGTACTCTGGGGGTACATGCTCAGAATGAGAAAGGGTGAGGGCCGCTTGGTGGGCGTGGTGCCTAAGTGTAAAGCGGCGACTGATTCATGGCAGATGGCCCGCTGGATTTGGCGGCAGAAGCTGCCAAAAACGGCGGCAAATTAGCCGTCTCTTAGTTTAAGAAAGTAATATTAAAATATAAAGAATTTAATAAACAAGTAAACTAACCGGACTTTTTATTAAAGATCACTAACAATAATATCGCAATACCTAATCTAGCATAAACAAAGGGGATCACACCGGAAGCGTATTAAATAACGATTCCGCCTATCGTAATAACGACCCTAACGACAATACCAATCCGAAGATTAATCCCAAGTACCTAACAAAATACAAAATCGATAATATAAATACTACCCAATTATACTACCGCATAAGAAGTATGTAAAGAGAACGATTTAATAGTAACCAATATAAAACAGTTCACTAACCTAAAAAAGATCTTTCTAAAAAAGAAATTATACTTAAGGGGGAGATATAAGGTCCTATAAAAAACCCTTACGATATTCTATAACTATTATAAAAAAGTCGGTATCCGAGAATACTAATATTATTTAGTAATCAATATTATACTAATAGGGAAAGCTACCGAATATTACTATTAAGCGGTACATAATATCAATCAAACCGACTTTCTTAACATCGTTAATATAATCCAAAATCGATTCGAGACCTAAAATAGGAGCCTCGAGCTCCTCTCGGAGCTAAGGGTATTATCATTTAGCTCTATAGCTAGAACAATAAAAGGAAAATCGAAAATTAAGATCCTCGAGGAGCTTATTAATAAGATCAATAAACTAACAAAGACACAGCCAAATAAAGGGACTAATAAGTAAAAGGTCGGTTATCTATATACAGCAGTATAAAGGGTACTAGAGGCAAAAATAATTCTACATCAACCACCTAAGGACTATAAGACGCTATACTTAAGGCTAAGGTCCAGCTTTAATATTAAAGCTAGGATACTAAATCAAACTTACCTCCAATCTCATAAAGGCCCTCACTAACAGCACTAAGTAGACCGCATATATAATAATAAAAAAAGAAAGATAAGGTATAATAACCGCTAAGGGGGAGGAATAAACTCCTTAAAGGGGCACTAGTCCAACACCAACCAAGTACTATAAAAAGAGAAATACTTTATATATAAAAAAGAGGGTTATTAATTAAATAACCACTTTAATAAAGAACGCGTTAAGTCGTACGACTAATATAGAAAAGTAAAGGGCATATAAGGCAAGACGGGCTATAATCGATTTAATTAATTCCTAATAATCTATAAGGACCATTTAATAAACGTAATCGAGTTATTTAAAAGCGAAAAAGATCTTACCTTATATATTTAAGACCTTAACTTCGATAAAATTAATAATATTACCTATTCTTTCTTTGCCCCGTTAACCTTAAAAGGATATATAATATTAAATAAATAAAGAGCGGTATAAGCCCTAAATAAGTAAGCTTTCCTTTATAATTAATAAGGGAAGGTCCCTTAGCTAATAATAACGCTTAGTAACATAGGGGATATAAATACTAATACCGTAATTATAGCTCGCACTAAGGTTAAAGGGCCTAAAGAGGAAAAAAGAACAATAGGCTTATAAGTACGCAATTTATACCTACTAAAAAGGTTCTATAGTAATCTAGTATAAGCATTCTATACTAGTAAAAAGTATAGCTCGGAAACCTTCTATAAAATTATTCTAGATACCGGGGTATTATAATAATCGACGGGGGGTAAAAGACAATTCCACGCACTCCAAAAGATCTTATTAATAACCCTTAACACTATAAACGTAGGTATTACGAGGATTAGTTTCGGCCTAAGGGAAGAGATAAGTACCTTAAGTACTATAGATATAAATATATAATTTAGAACGATGATTTTCTACATTCTACCTATCAATATACCATTCCTCCTATACCTAAACGATATAGATAAATTAAGTATTATATTTAACAATATAAGGAATAGAATATCCAATAAAAAGCACTCTAAGCTTGTTAATTAATAATAGGGGTACGTATTTATAAAGCTTAAACCAGACATTAAGTCTATTAATTATTTAACGGAAAGTGAACTTAAATAACTATATCGACGATTTAGCTATCCATCGGTAACGAAACTATATAATCTCCTTAAACATTTAGGGAATAATATAGAAATAAAGGCTCTAAAATAATTAACGATAATGTACCACTAGTACTAAATAAACGCCTAGAGCCCGCACAAATTCAAGTTCAAATTACACGACGACCTTAACTTTAATTAAAAAATCGTTATTAATATCTTCTATTTAAACAGTCGACCAATACTCTATATAATCGATAAAGCCACATCATTCTAAAAAGGCTAATTCCTTTGAGATATATAAGCTAAGACTATATAGGTAATGCTAAAACGCTATTAGATCGATATATACTAAAGTCTATTAAATAGCATTAGAACCGATACCGGTACCAGCTTTAAATTGGCGGAATTTAAGAAGAATATTACTTTATACGGTATCTAACTAAAAATCATCCTTATTAAAGCGTACTATAATATTAATAAAGTAAAAAGATTATATTAGTAATTAAAAAGAGCTTTTAAGATCATCTAGGAAGAGAGCCCTAGTTTAATAAATAAAAAGTACCTCTAAATAGCACTTAAATATTATAATAATATTATAGGACCTAAAGGGCTCGTTCCGACACTACTTATATTTAGAGTATACCTACGAACGATAATAGCCTTACCGCTATTACTAAATATAACCTAGAAGGTACGAATAATCGAGAAAATAATAAAGACTCTCTATAAAATAAATATTAGAAGGTAAGTTAACAAAGCTATTATTATACGTAATAGGCCCGACGTAAGCCTTAACCTCGATATACCCCTAAATTCGGAAGTATAGGTATAAAGGGAAACTATAAAGCAATAGATAGGCCTATATAAGTTAATCTTAATTAACGAACGATCTTATATCGTCGTAAAAGATCGAAACCAACCACTAGGAGTATTGATTATTACGGTATGACCGTACTATATCGACCCTAGTAGAATGATTTCTAACCTATAAAAAGAAAAAAAGCTAAGGGAACCACCTTAACAAAGTAATAAAGGATAACCAAGCAATAAAGGGTAAGAAACCATCCTTAATAAGATCATCGTCGTAATACCCTTAGATAATAAAGTAAAAAAAGAACTAGTACCCCCACCGTAAGCAAGACGCCAAAGAAGACCCTAAAAAGTACCTTAACGGTAATTCATATCTAATACTAAAACTACTATTATCTTCTACACGGCTAAAGAGAAAGCAGACTTTATAATAGCGGTTAAACTAAAAGAATAAAAGATAATTATAACTATAGAACGACTATATAAAGGCTCCGACCTTATTAAAGCCGATATACTACGTAATCGAGGGGTCTATAGATTTATTATTTACGACCTAAAAAAGTATACGAACCTCCGTATTTTTAAGTCATAAATGGTCCGTAAGATTAAAGGAAAGGGGATAAATTAGCTATATAAGAAATCAAGGCATATAATATAAAGCTATAGCGACGTTAAGAAGGCGGCACTACTTACGTAGTCGCTAATAGTTTAGCACTATAACTAACGACTAATAATAGTATTAATAGTATTATTACGGTAAAAAGGATACTAGATTTAAAATCGTAATATTACTTAAGTATATACCCAATCGGTAATAAGGCTCATAAGGAAGATATTAGCTTACCTATTAAGGGAGATAGTAAATAAATACCCGGATAATACGATTATTAAAGTACTAAAGCCACTTTACGGCCTTATAGAATTAGGTACTTATTAATAGGTAATATACTATGATTTCTATATCGATAAACTCTCGATAATTATATCGATATATAATCCTTACTTCTTAGTTTCCGTATATATAGACGATCTATTTAGAATCGTTAGAATATAAACCGATAATACATTAGGGCTTTTTAATACGGCCTTTATAAAGAAAGAGGATAAGGAGTTAGAAAAAGTAAAGTTTACTGCTAAGTTAAAAGAGATCCTTATAGAGGATATACTATTTATATTTAATAGTAAGATCCTTACGATCGAGGGCAAGAATATCGTCTTTTAATAGAAGGGGTAAAGCGAAAAGATTACCCTTATCGACTTAAGGGCAACCGACTACTAAAAGCGGTATAAAATAGAGCTCGTATAAAGAGCTTATATTATAAATATCTATTAGCTAGAGGCCACTTTCGATTATATAAGGGCAGTATAGGCCACTTCGCCGATAGAACGTAACTTCGACACCCTTAACTGACGGCTATAGTAGTAGTAAATAAACCTCGATAAGGGGCTCATATACTAACCTATCGACCTAAGGGAGGCAAAATTTTACGTATTCATTAATGGCTTATTCGTAAATAATAACAACCTTATATCGTAATTAAGATATATAATAATCCTTATTAACGAGGTAATAGGAAAGAAAAACTTTACGATCCGCAATAATATTATCTATTACTTATCAATAAAGAGCAAAAGGGTCACACAAAATATACTCGCTTTAAAGGTTTATAGTATAGTTAACGGCATCGACATCGTATATACAATTTTAATAACGCTAAAGAGGATTACTAATCGACTTAATATCCCCATAATACCGATAATCGTTTATATTAATTTATACTTGCTATATAAGTGCCTCGTCAAACTAGGTACCACGAAAGAGAAGAGGCTAATAATAGACATTATAGCCCTCCGGTAATCGTATAAGCGCTATAAGATCCTTAAGATCTATTAGATTAACAAGGACGATAATCTAGCAGATACTTGCATAAAAACAATACCTAATAAGGGGCTCGAGTACTTCATCAGTAAAAAAAGGGTAACGATATAAATAAAAGGATAAGTAACCCGTAAAGAGCAAAAAAAGAAAAAAAAAGGGGTAGCCTCGGCAAAAGAGCCCGAGATCAAATTACATTTTTAACCACCGTAATTAAGTAATAAAAAAGAGAGATAGTTAATATCGGATTAGAAGTCCAATTCAACCTTAAGGCAAGGGGCCCGTACAGGGGCCACTTATAGACCATACTTACGAGATCTATAGTCTACCCAACCTCCAGTTAGAACCTCCTTTTTATACCTTATGCAGAAGTTAAATATATATAGATTTTGACCTCTTCGTCACCTACGGTTCGAACCATCCCTGTAATAGGAATACCAACACTAAGCCTATCATCGAGTAGGCTGGTTGGCGTAATTGACTGTCGACCACAAACCACTCCACCATCCAGCCAGTTTGACCCGACCCGTCGACCTAAACGGGCGCCTGCTGGCTGGTGATGGGAATGAAGTTGGGGGGGGGGGGGGGGGGGGGGCTATAGAAGGGCTTGTTTGTGGTCGCGGTGCATTCGTCCGTGGGCGGTGTGAGATACGTATACACTCGCTGATGCGGTCTACCTCCAGGACCACATGATCTGAATTTGGCAAGATGATCCTCTAGTAAATAGCACCTTTCATGCGAATGGCTTCTATATGGTCTGGTATTACGGCCACTTCTTGGTACTGATCACTGGAGCACAACAAACATCAACAAGTCGAAATAGCTCTGAGTCTCTATTTCGTATTTTCAATCACTCCTCCCCTATTTTCTGACTCTGACTCCAAGGTGCTCACCACCTTTATATACTTAGGGTTACTTAGATCATCACCACCTTACTTATTCAATGAATTACTAACGGTATTCATCCATTAGCTTTCCCCCTTCGCGGAGTGTTGTGGACCTTTTAGGTCATAATCTAATAACCTACATGTCCATCCCAATTTTTGAGTGTAGCAAAAGACTCTGTATAACCGAATGGGAAACAAATCTACTCAACTCGAGTATGGTTGATGTTTTGCGTTTTTCCCATCCATCAGGCGTAAAGGTACTCAGTTGAGACTGATCTGTGTTCTGCGGACCCCCCTTGTGCGTGGTATGAGGGCTGCTAATTATGCACTCTCAAAGCAGCAACAGAGGTTTGAATCCAGGACTATGCGAATGGGAGCGCACTGGAATTTGTAAACCGCAAGATAACCTGTCTATCATAGAATGCCTTCATCCTCGTTGACTTAAGTGCCAACTCTGTCCCTCATCATTTCTTGTTCAGGGGAGAAGACCCTACCTACATGACTCAAGAGTAGCCTATAATGTCTATCCAAAGACTACGCCTATGGAATCGACGGATACTATTTTCGTTTAGGGTACCTAGACTCAACTCAAGCTGTCTAGGCAAACACCTCCCCCGAGAAACTTGACACCTATGCCACAAGATCCCGAAAGCCGAGTATGTACATTTATTTGTTGCGGAATTATTTCCTAAGCCAGGTCATCTCGTCGTCAACATGATGACCTCGTATTGCCCTTTCGATATTAGGCTGGGTAGCTTCAAGCATCAACGCAACTTTCACGCCCACTCGAACCGCACAGTGTGTCTGTCTTGCTGTTGTTGTCTGTTGCCTTGATGGGCAAGGTATCATGAAACCCAGAAGTACTGCTGTTAACACCAGAAATGTGGTCTACCCCGCGGGAGGGAAAACGTTAGCTCTGACGACGACAGGAAATATTGAAACTCACGGACACAGGCCCACGGCGTGTGCTTGATGGCTTAGGGGAGGCGTCACGCGTTTTGGCAACTGAACAGCACATGCTCGACTTTGACATTGAACAGACGGTAAAATACAATCTTGCCCCTTTCTTTCTTCCATCTTCTGTCCTTCGAGACGCCGCATTAGAGCAGAGCCACCGGGAAGAAACGCCATCTTCCAAGTAAAGTTGACATCGTCTTCTTTGCCCGAAAAACTGTCCCTCCAGGTCCACAATAGCCCACTCCATCTCAAAACTCAATTCATGATATGGTCAAGCAACCTTTAGATACCGTAGACATCTATCCAACACAGATGCCATGATGATCTATAAGAAACAAATCAATTCTCACCTTCCTCCTGTTCATATTTCTCACCATTACACTCGCTCACATCTCCTCACCCCCCAACTCTCAAGATGAAGTCTCAACTCCTCCTTCCAGCAGCAGCACTGCTCACCCTCGCCAACACCGCAACAATCCCAGAATCCGCAAAACCAATCATAGTCCCAGACTCAACCCTCGATGCCGCCATCCGCGAACCCCTCCAAAACTTCGTCGACGGTCCCATCCACGGCACAGACCCATCTGCCTCCTTTCCCCCCGACCACCCCTCCGAGAACGCCGAGTACAGACTCGCTGCCGCGGGCGAGGTAGCCTGGGCCGCCATCGAGCTCGAGGCCTCGGCCGCGCTCGCTGGCTCCGTCTCTGCCTCTCAGGAGGGCGAGAACCTGCGCGATGCTGCCACTGTGGCGGTGAACTCCATTGCTAGGTCTGGTGTCGCTCCCCCAGACCCGCCACATCGGGAGCCGCATGAGCACCACGACGGTATCACCAAGCATGAGCTTTGTGAATATTACAAGGGTATCGCGTGGAAGACTGGTGATTTGCAGACTGCCGTGTATCAGTGGCAGTATGAATACGTTCCTTGGCTTGTTCACAACAAGGGACCTTACATTGTGCGTTTTCTCTTTGGCCAATCCTACACCGCAGCATGATTGCGACTACCTCATCGAATTCCTTCCGCTCCCTCAGACTCATGGGTTCGGTCTATAGGACTCACTAACCACCATCACAGGTTGTCCTCGACGGCCTCCGTCACATCGAATGGGTTCTCTGGAATATCGAACAAGCCCTCCACAACGCAAGATTCACCCATGACGATGAATTCGACATCCTCGCATGCTACCAAGACGTAAGCCCGCTTTCCCCCCTATCACACCATTGCCATCACTAACCCTGAGGAATCTAGTATTCCGGCCGCGAACTCCAAATTACCCACGTCCCAACCAATGGCCCCGCCCTAGCCACGCAAACAACAGCCAACATGACAATCGGACTCCCAACACATACAATAGTTCTCCCCCGAGTTGTCGCCGAGGTCACCACCACAGTCACGATCCCACCCACCAGAACCACGGCACCACATCCAGAGGAACACAAGCCCCAAGAGGCCGGCACCTCGTGGCCTCACCTCCCCTGGCGACGCGACCACCCTTCTCTCAAGAAGCTTCTCCGCCTCATCACGGCCAAGGCCCCTGTGTCAAAGTACCAGTCGTACGCGAACCACCGCATTTTCAACGTCTTGAGGCAGCTCGAGCACACAGCATTGGTAGGTTTCTTGCCCTTTATACCCCCTTTCCTGCTCTTCGTCTTTGCTGCGAAACGTCTGAGAATACTATTGAGATGCTGACCACATGACGATAGGCTTCTGCCAATGCCCTGCGCCACAAATTGAAGGACCCGCATCACCAGTCCCTTCTCGAATACGATATTTGGAAGGGCCAGGGTATCAACCACTCCTTTGAGGTAGCCATCAAGGCGTATGAGATCAAAGAGTGACGGCTTAGACGTATTCACCTGACCTCATGAGCCTTGCCGCTTCCTCAAGAGGCGAAGAGGTGGTTTAGGCCTGAGGGGCGAAGCACACTGGCTGGAGAAATATGCCAGGAACTCAGTTGTACGTTCACGGTATTGGGAAGGATTCATAATTGGTGATAATCTGTGGGAATCGTGTGTTTTGCAAATCAATAAACGCCTAGTCTAGAGCGCCCCCAGAAACAAAAGTCTTGCTCTTTTGGTCTTGGCAATGCTTCTGAACAGTAAATGATAAGGCTGCCCCATGACCGTCTCCATTCAAACCATGGAGCCACCACTCTGGTTGTTGCCAACGAGGCCTGCCATTTCCAGCAGCGCACGATCAGCCTCAATGTCGCCAGTGCCCAAATTGATTTTTCGTCGAGCTTCCGCCTCACGGTGCTCCCATGCCCAGTGCTCCGCCTGCGCCTTGGCTTCTTCGTCTCCTCCACAACCCCAGACTTCAAGGCTCTCAATCTCAAACCGATCTTGAAAGTCAAACTTGCGCATCGTGCTGGTTTGGAATGCGCCGCCGCCAGTGGTCCAGTCGTGAGTGAATACTCCAAATTCGAAAGAGTCATCGAGGAGCAGGGAGACGGCGCCGAGAGACAGCATAGTTTGCCTCCGGTGAGCCTGCGTCTGTCGGGGATGGGGACAGCCGACGCCGAGCATAGGCCGATTAGTAGGCGCCTTGGTGAAGGCGACGTAGTCCGAGTTGTACTTGTTAGCTGGGAAAACATCGTGGACGGGCTCCAGCTGGAAAAGCACCGTATCCCGCTCGCCGAAGCATTCCTTGGCCGTGTGCTTCCATGGTTGACTGACATACACACCAAAGGTCAGTTGCTCTCCCTTGCCGCTGTTCGGGAAGCGGCGTGGAGGGATAGAAGCGGAAAAGTTTGACGCCTGGCTTCCATGGGGCTCGTCATTCAGGCGAGTGCCGCGTACCAGAAGAATGGTGGGCGCTCGCCAGTTGAAGACTTTGCTCTCGTAGCTTCCCGTGGAGAAGCCGTGTTCGTTTCCAGAGTACAGAAGCCGTAGTCGCCTAAAGAGATCTGATCCTGGAAGGAAGAAGGAGAGTTGCGAGAGGACGTTGAGGTTGAGGATATCCGCATTGTCTTGCAACAGAGGTTGCACGACCTCCTCTGGATGCTTTTCGGCGGCCACAGGGTCTTCACCCTTGTGTTTCGTGAAATCCAAGTTTTTGGAGAAGAGGAAATGCTCAAACAGGGGGCTGAACCCATTGAATAGGTTCGGGAAGCATACAGGGAGCACTCGGTTGAAGTGCCCAAACTTGATGCCAGGAGCTTTTTCGACATTCAAGAACGCAGCCAAAATGTTCTCTGCCGTAGCACGCAGGCTGTCCAGTTCTTCGCCCGTGACCCGAGTGGAGTACATTGACAGACTCTCCTGGGGACTCAGTGGCGCGATCAGGATCAATAGCATCAGCAGCTTGCGGAAGTTATCCGCGGGTATCATGGCCCCTTGCATCTTTGGTGCATCGCCCTGCCATATGGCATCTTGGATGTCGAGGAGCTCAAAGGCGGCGATCTCGAGGTCGTCATCGTCTTCTTCAGGGTCATCCACAGGTGCGTCGACTGCGAAGCCAGCCGCGTGGCTTGCTGCCTGCGGTTCACCTGGCGGCGCCTCTTTGGAGTCTTCAGCAGCGGCAGCAGTTTCGGAAGCTCTGCGATCATGCACTGCCAGGCTCTTGAAGATGAGCTTAGCCCTATCCGTAGCTCCCTTAGCCAGAACCCGCTTGTGTCTTTGCGTCATGATAACGACCACCATGATCATCTGATCGATACCGAGAACGGCCGGGGCATCCTGCAAGAAGGGAAAGGCGCCAATGTAGGATACCATCTGGAATATGACGGGTGAGACATGGAGGATATCGGGTATCTCGAGGAATCGGGCGAGAGTGTCTTCCTTCAGGTAGCGGATGTCGCCTTGGTTATCTGCCAAGCTTTTGAAGACATCTTTGAACGAGTACAGTTCGAGCGAGGTGAAGCACTTTTCGGCGAATCGGGTGGCCTGGTGTACTTGGTGGTAAGCATAAATCACAACCTAGATACTGGGTGATCACGATCCAATGCAAAGGGGTGCTGTGTGGTGTCTTGATGGCTGGTCCTGGTGCATCCGGAGACTTACTAGTTCACGGGTGAGCTCCTCGTGCGTCGCCTGCCGCGAGTTCTCGTCAGACAGGACTTGACCCATGGTGAGCTTTGTATATCGGTTCAAGAGGCATCGAAGTCGGGGATAAGAGTAAGATAGTGGGCTATGGCGCAATCATAATAGACTATGGCCATGTCGAAGGAGGGGGAGGGAGGGAGGGAGAAGGAGGACGGGTATGGGAAGGTTGATGACGGAAGGCCAAATGTCTGGGGTGCAGCCTCCATCAGGAGACAAAGCGACGGAACGGCATGACATAGCTCAGCGCCTAGACTTTCAGCGGGTGTCAGACCAGTGCGGGTCTCCAGTCTTTCCCCCAGCAGTGGAGGAACCCCGCTAACGTCACTGTCACTGGCCCAAGCTCCCTGCCCCTCCATGCGAGTTTTAGTTATCAAATGCGGTGCCAGCTCCTACCTCAAATGACTTACACTTGCGAATGCATTCTTTCACCTTGGCATGCGAGTAGCATCAGTCGATGAGCATTAGAGGAAGGGCAAATACAATAGGAGGAGTGAAAAAAATATAGCCCGCATACATGGTTCGAATCAGTAAGCTACAGTGAAGGTAGTGATGCACTTCAGGATTAGAGGTCTCGTCATCTCAAGCTTCTAGGTACCAGTCCCGTGATGAGTGGACATATACAGAATAGATTGACGAAAACATTATATTCATAGACTTTCAGTAATGCCATGATTATTCCGACACCTGCTCCTATTCGACCTTGCTTCTGCAGCTCGAGTCTGCCCCAGTCGCGCCGGCGGCTTTGCACCGACGCCTGATGTCGCAATTGTCCAAAGCACTGTAGAGGAAGAAATAGTTCTTGTAGTAGTGGCACTCCTTGAAGGTGACGCCAAATTCCGTCCTTGACTCCAGATTGCCGGGGCATATGATGTTGGTTGCCAAGTCATTAGGCATGCCGTTGTCATCGTAGCAATGGCAGAACTTGTAGTTGGCGCATCCTTGTACGGTCCATGAGAGAGATGCCAGAGTGGCGGTGAAGATAGTGGTGGCCTTCATGCTGCGAGCTTAATGTTATTACTTCCTCTGGTGAAGCCGGTTGCAAGCTGCAACTTACTTTGATGGTGGATTTAGTGGCCAAGTTGTGAGGTTGTGGATATGGAGGTATTGCTAACTGAAAAGTATTTGTTTTCTCCGAGTTCGTTAAAAGAGATTCTGACCGTCTTAAGTAGGGGACCTCCTAGAATTTCCGTAAGATACCATCCTCACAGTGGTATGTTCTGACCATCTAGACAATTGAGTGTTGTAGGGGATTTTCAAATAAAATTGCAAAGTCCATCAGAGTTGAGCCCTTTGACGAAATGCTGATCTTCAGTCCAGAATACCCAGCCATCCACAACTGCACAGAGTCATGCAACACAATACCCGCACAAACGGCAAACCATTCCACTGGGTTGTAAATACAAAACTTAGCGAAACTAGGTTCCGCTGTTCCCGCACCACGGCCATGCCGTTCACGCCGGGTCGGCGTAGAACCCATCGTGGGGTCTGGACGGAGTCAAGCATAAACCCCGGAGTGCTCCGTAGGACTCGGTCATTTGCGATATGGGTGGCGATTTATGCCGCTCGTGTCTGAGGCTATACGAAAATTCGGCTGCCAAGTGACGAGTCAGATTCGCCAAGGGTGATCTCATCTCCTGCTTCTGTCGAGATATCAGATAATCATTCAATTGAACCCAGATGCGCCGCCAGCTGCCCCCGGTTTTATATACGACGGAGCGGAGTCTTCAATGAGACAATGTGTCCGTCCTAGACGTCGATGCCAATGCCAGTACTGTACAATGTAGCCGTGATGTGATACAAATCAGAGTGCTAATCTTTCCCCACTCAACCTCATTTCTTGGGCTCTTCTGACGACCCCTCGGATGACGGCGACGGCTTTCTGCCGTAAATCTCGCCAATCGCACCAAGTGAGCTCTTGGGGTTCTCCTTCTTCTGTGGCTTCTCCTCGATCGACTTCTCAGCCGCCGCAGCAGCCTCGCCCTCCTCTGGCTTCTTCCACGCCGACAAGCCCAGCGCGCCGAGGACACCCCCAGTCTTGGCCTGCTCGCCGTCAGCCGACGCATCGCCACCGGCATTCTTGGCCTCGAGGTTCGCCCGCCTCTGTAGCATCCTAGCCTTGAGTGCCTTCTCCTCCTCATCTCGGGCCTCGAGCTCGCGGATCCAGCGCTGGCGCTGCTCCTCGGCGTCCTTAGCCTCCTTGATCTTGCGCAGCTCGGCGGTGCGTTCGCGGTCCTTGTTGTAGTACATGCTGCCGGCGACCATGGCGAAGACGGTGAATCCCTGGGCGGCGACACGGGCTCGGAACATTCTGTTGGCTTGCTTGGCGTCGCCGCGGCGAGTGGCACGCCATGCGTTGACGAAGGCGAAGACGGTCAGACCACATCCTGTGGTTGCGACACTGGGTTAGAACGGGTTCGATGCTACGGGTCTCGAGAATGGGGCAGAACGATTGCGTACCGAGGGGAATCAAGGGCTCCTCCCTGAGCTTGCGGAAGGCCTTGTGAAGAACGCGCTCATCGTAGAATTCGCTGCGGGTCGCGTGGGAGGGTTAGCAAACCTCCAAATCCTTGGCTTTGGCAATGTGCAGCTCCCGCAGAGCCCGAAGGTGGAGGCTGGCTTACTTGTTCTCGTCAAAAGACGATGGCATAGGCTGATCGAGCAACGAGGGCTTTCCGTCTGGGCCGGGCATTGTGGCGGTTGGAAATTGGTGTTGTGGTGGTTGAAGAAGTCGCAATCGTGGAGTTGGGAATTAGTCGTGCGATTATTCCCCCCAAAGTGCAGTGGTCGGCGAATTCGATGATGAAATGGACTCCGAGACCCTCCTAGCTTTCGGGGACTGGCTGCACGGCGCCCAGAGCTCGACCCTTGAGCAGATTTGCGGCAAATCCCGAACGGCGCCGTGTGGCTTTACGTATACTTGCTCGCTCCAGCCACATTCAGTTTCCCCTCGGATTCTTAGCAGCAGGTATCTTATCGAAGTGCAATCCGATAAGATGCCTTACCAGTTTGCCAGTACGCACAGTCCATGTCCGATAAGACACCCCGGTCTGCAGTGTCAGCGATGTCGCCCTCAATTCCCAGAGTCACGGACACTGACGGCAGGGGAGCGCGACGCCCTTGCTGACGCTACAGCAGGAACATGGGTACTGTAGCCAATCTCCAGCGCCAGAGAAGCTGCTGACAGGGCGTGGATGGCAGCGCTGGCCAACACACCGCAAGAAAACCGTCTGATGTTCTACCCCGCGAGCCCGACTTGCGCTCCGATATCTGCCCCACTATGAACAAATTTCCAGTTTAATTCAGGCCGGTCTGGTCCATTGGGTCAGCCGTTCGTGACTCTTTCTTGGACAGTTTCTCTACCTCTGTCCCGGGCCAAGTGACTCCTCTTCTTTTCCCAAACAACTTTCCCGCAAGACATCGTGACAATGTCAGAGAACACAGAGCCTCCCGTCGTCGCCGTCATGACCAACGGAACCCTCAATGGCGTCAATGGCGACCACCCGCCGCGCCCAAGAACACCGCAGCCCGCCGGCATGTCCTTGACCGAGTACAGCGCCAACCCGTCCACGCCGCCAGAGGAAAGAAGGAACCGCATCAAGGGCGTTGTTCCCGAGGACTTTCTGCTGCCCGATGGCCACCCAGACGTAAGAACAATCACCAATGCCAATCTCAATGGCTCAATTGGGACGGACCACCGCTAAACTTTGTGCGCCTCTAGTACCTCCGGATGATCGCCGCCGCAACATCCCGCGTCTACGAAGCCTGCAAGATCACACCGCTCCAGCCCGCCGTCAACCTCAGCAACCGACTCGAGTGCAATGTTCTCCTCAAGCGCGAGGACCAACAGCCCGTCTTCAGCTTCAAGCTGCGCGGCGCTTACAACAAGATGGCCCACCTCGACCCCGCCGTTAGCTGGAAGGGCGTCGTCTGCTGCTCCGCCGGTAACCACGCTCAGGGCGTCGCCTACTCGGCCCGCAAGCTCAAGATCCCTGCCACCATTGTCATGCCCGAAGCCACACCCAGCATCAAGCATCTCAACGTCGCGCGCCTGGGCGGACACGTCGTCTTGCACGGTGCCGATTTCGATGCCGCCAAGGAGGAGTGCGGCCGGAGAGCGGCGCAGGACGGTCTGATCAACATCCCGCCGTTTGACGACCCGTATGTCATTGCGGGCCAGGGAACCATTGGTATGGAGTTGTTTGGCCAAATCAACATGGCTAAGCTCGATGCCATCTTCTGCTGTGTCGGAGGCGGTGGTCTCATCTCTGGCATTGGTGTCTACGTGAAGCGCATGGCGCCCCATGTCAAGATCATTGGTGTTGAGACCTATGACGCCAATGCGCTGGTCCAGTCCTTGGCCAAGGGAGAGCGGGTGGTATTGGACAGCGTCGGTCTCTTTGCAGACGGCGCCGCCGTCAAGACTGTCGGCGAGGAGACGTTCCGTCTCTGCAAGGACGTTGTAGACGAGGTCATCCAGGTCACCACCGACGAGGTATGCGCGGCCATCAAGGACATGTACGACGACACTCGCGCCGGTCTCGAGCCTGCCGGCGCCCTCTCCATCGCCGGTCTCAAGAAATACGTCGCCCAGAACCCGAGCGACCGCCGCAAGACCATGGTGGCCGTCACCTCTGGCGCTAACATGAACTTCGACAGGCTGCGCTTCGTCGCTGAGCGCGCTACCCTCGGCGAGGGTAAGGAAGCTCTGCTGGCGGTCAGCATCCCCGAGAAGCCAGGTGCCTTCTCCAACCTCATCACTAGCATCATGCCTCACTCCGTCACCGAGTTCTCTTACCGCTACGCTACTGACGAAGTCGCCAACGTTCTCATCGGTATCTCATTGACGGCCCCGGCGTCGCAAAGGACGCAGGAGCTTCAGATGCTTCTAGAGCGCATCAGATCGCACGACATGTCCGTGACGGATCTCTCTGGTGACGAGCTTGCCAAGAGCCACATCCGATACCTCGTCGGCGGTCGTTCCAACGTGCCCAACGAGCGCTTGTACATGTTCAACTTCCCCGAGCGGCCCGGCGCTTTGGAGAAGTTCCTCATGACGCTGCGCCCCAAGTTCAACATTAGTCTGTTCAACTACCGTAACTACGGCGGCGACACGGGCAAGATCCTAGCGGGTATCCTGTGCCCCGACAACGAGGTCGATCAGTTGGAGAAGTTCTTGACCGAAATTGGATATCCTTGGGAGGAATGCACCCAGTCAGCCGTCTTCAAGACTTTCCTCCGTAGTTAGAGCAGGTGGTCTTGGAAAATCCAGATATTTGGTTGATTTTCGTACGGCGCTGGGAGTTTTTGCGAACATTTGGGTAACAGAAAACGGAACGTTGGGAAATATCACGCATCCTGGTGCAACTTGGGGAAGAGAAAAGTCTCGCAACCTTTCACTATTTCCTGTAGATAGATCATTCATACTCAATGAGAAAAAGTCATTTACATTCCATTCAACTGTGATTTACTTCGCAGCATATAACTCAAATCATCCCATCGTCTGCAGGTAGGTACCTTTTCGTCCGATACCGCAGCAAGGCGATAAGAGTTGCCGTTCCGATAAGTGCACGGACATCAACACCACGTGATGAACGCCAAGCCGTCGAAAATGCTCCAACTGAGGCCATCCAGGCCCCTTCACCACCAGAGCAGTCGGTATCGCGAAGCTCCACGCCTCACCACGAAACACGGCTCCCGAAGCTCCGGATAGCTCCCGTTCGACGATTGACGCCCTTCGAATTGCTCGATCTTCAAGGACCCAAGCTCTAAGCTTCCACTGCCGCCCTGTCTGACCTTGTCCCTCCACAATCCACCCGACGAACAACGACCAGGGAACTCGAGAAAAGACTACACAATGGCTTCTACCCTCGCCGCCTCTCTCCGGGCCTTGACCCTCAGCACCGCCCGTGCAACGATCCCCCGCGCCGCCAGCACCACGGCCACAGCCACTGCGACGCGCGCCCTCTCGACGGCGATCCTGACGAAGCAGCCGGCGCAGAAGAGCGAGTCGATGCTCGCGCAGGTTGGAAAGAGCGCCTCGGGCGTGGTAAATGCCGTGGTGCAGCAGACGAGGGGGATGAAGGTGCACAGCTCCGTTAAAAAGAGGTGTGAGCACTGCAAGGTGAGCTTTTGCCCTTTGGTTTTTGCGAAGGAGTACATGGATTAGGCTTGGCTGGGATGATTCCGGGGAAGCGGGATTGAGGATGCTTGTAATGGACGAGGGGAGAGGAATCGGAGTTGTGATGGAGAGTTTGCTATGGGCTTTTTGCTAACACCATGCCACAGATTGTCAGACGCAAGGCGGGCAAGAGACACAACGGATACCTGTACGTCATCTGCAAGGCGAACCCCAGACACAAGCAACGTCAATCTTGAGAGATTCCCCGGTCATTGGGTTAGAGAGGATGCTATCAACAGAGTCGAGTGTATGAAGAAACCGTGTACCATACAGAGAGAAGGGAGAGGAGTGCCATTGGGCAGTGGGCGACGGCACGTGAGGAATGTCGCGACTGTAGACAAAGTCGGGAGACGAACCATGGGAAGCCATGCCAATCCCATTGGAGTTTTTAGAAAGATCCCCCTCATCACGGGCACCTTGCAGCTGTAGAAGCAAATCACGGCAAGGATTAGACCTTTGTGGTGTGTATTATACAGAGATTCTATTTTGGTTTTACAATGATGAGAGTCTACATTCCGTCGACGTATCGCTCCATGCCTTGCCACTCCGTCTTGCCTGTTGAAATGAGATAGCGGATGTGTCCCTAGATAATGTGTTACCAGCCTTGATTGATGAGAAGTGAGATGTGTGAGGAAAGGTGGGAACTTACGAGATCCGTCACATCTCGGTGACGCTCAAACTCATCGCGGGCGTATCGTCTCGACTCGACGCGGGTGTTTGGATCCGCGATGCGGCGTGTGCCGCGGATGATTTCACGGTAGAGGGATAGGACACGGGATCTCTGGAGGAACTGCAGATAAAGTGTGAGCACGCATGTATGCAATTTACACCATTATTCATCCAAGTGCTTGAGCACCATTCTCATGTGAATAGCTGAAGGAGAGATACGACGAGAGAGTATGAGAGACAAGGGGCAGGTTCTTACATGATCCAGACTCAAAGCCTTCTTCCCGAGCCGCGACCTGGCCGGCCTGGTAGAGTAGCTGCGGACAATAGACCACAGGGGAGTTTTGAAGGGCATTAGGGCCAAGTAATGGGAGGATCCGACTACATCTGCAAGTCAATTGTGAGATTGCCGAGGTTCGTCTCAACTGGACTCTAATGTTTCTCACCTATATCAAATGAAAGTGCTGCGCTTTCATGCTTTCAAAGCCAATTGGTGGCCCGGGGTGAGGTGTGGAAACTTTTCGGAGTGGATGAGGTCAAGACGGGGAAACTTCGGGACTTGTCGCCAGCGCCCGGCTCAGCAAGGGTCTGGGTCTGGCACAGCAACAGCTCTCAGTTCGGTGAAAGAGGGTTGCCCATTGTGGAACTGAATCATCTATTTACCTTACACCAAGTTCACATCCTCAGTCTCTCCCAACTTCTCTTAATTCTTGTAGAATTCGATGCAAGGTTTGTCTTTTTCTCTTCGCTTTACCTTGTAGACGAGCCACCCGGCTCAGATATCTTCCCCATCTTTGAATGAAGAATGGCACCACCCCGCAAACGTCGTAGGGCCCCGACCAACCCCATCGAAGCAGCGAACCGCAAATCCGACGCCGACTTTGTGAGGGACCATCTCCAGCCCAGGTTCGTCTCACTCCCGGCATCATGTCACCACCTACCCATCTGCCTTGAGCCAAGCGCCGCACATCGCAAGCGCACTCTTATCTCACACTATGATATGATACCAGCCCCGAGTGGACGAAATGGACGCATCCCAAAAGCGGTACATCGTACACCCTCTCACTCAAGTCCCCGTCGCAGCTCTCACAGGGTGAGCTGCAAGCGTGCTTCGACCTCATCGACTACACAAGTGGAGCAGATTATCGCGCTTCAAAAGATGGGTGGAGGCCTAGCCACAAGATGAAGGAGATGAAAAGCGAAGGACTACGATACGTCCTTGTGAAAAAGTCAGATGTGTCGGTGCCTGAATCATCCGCTGCCGGTAAGGACGCTGGTGAAGAGGGTGGAGAGGTTGCGGATGACAAAATTTGCGGATTTACGAGCCTGATGCCTACCTTTGAAGAGGGTGAGGCTGTGGTGTACTGCTATGAGATCCATCTCCTGGAGGAATTACGAGGGTGAGTTTTGGGAGTTTCTTCTGTGTGTTCCTGCTCGAAGGATGAGTCCAGGTGAGGGTATCCGGGGCGGGGACCGGCAGCCGGTGGGCTGAGCTCAGTGCGCCATCAGCACCATCCCGGGGGGATGAGGGTCCTCGGATCTCAGCCCGGTAGCCCACATCTCCAGGTCTCATTCCTGCTCGAACGCTCTACACTTTAGAAGTTGAGATACTAGATGCTCTAGATTACTGACTGCGATACAGCACGGGTGTCGGCCGCACACTCATGGATTACCTCGTCAAAGTGGCGAAGAGTATTCCCATTATCGAAAAGGTGATGCTGACCTGCTTCATCGCCAACGCGGATGCGCGCGCGTTTTATGAGAAGCTTGGTTTTGAAATTGATGCGCTGTCGCCCGTGGAGAGGAAGTTGAGGTTTGGAAAGGTGTTTGTGCCTGATTATGTCATCATGAGCAAGAGGGTTCGTGATAAGAGGAAGGATGAGGGGAGGGAGGATCTGGATAAGGGTGGCGTGGTAGATAATGAGGCGTGATTTACTCCATATACGGATATCTTGAGGTGAGATGCCTCAGATTGCTCCGATTCAAAGTAACGTGCATCTTCGGCGATGGCTTGCAAAGAGAGGGCCCCCGAAGACCATGCCCAGGATATTAGGCGGGTTTTCTTTTACACGATGTATCCGTACCGATGTTGAGAACCGATTATTCTCAACTCTCACAGACAGTTAATGACTACAACGAAGCAAGTGAGGCTGGGGAAAATGACAGACCATACTTAGAGCTGGAGCCCTTTTGACAAAGCCGCAAACCTCAGAGACACACTGCAATGGTAAGATGAGATGGGATGACAGGGGTGAGAGAGTGTAACCACAAGAACTTGCAAGGGGCGTGAAAAAGGGGACCGTTGCAGGGACAGTCCGGAAACCCTAACCTAAAATCGGGAACCGTTTCCACCCATTCGTCGGAATCGTCGCAGCTATTGGATTCGAGTGGCAGTGAGCTGAGCTGAGCTGAGCCATGAACAACTCACTCATGCTTCTTTTCACGCTCCTTTCTCCACGACTCATGTTGTCAGTTGAACACCACGGTTCCAGTTGAACTCAAACCTACTTGTATGTCTGCCTACGTTAGTCTTGACGATCACTGATGGCCCCGTCTTCTGATCGTCCAGAGCCCCGTTCGTTGGAGACACGACGGAGTGAGGCCCGGCCCCTTCCCGGCAGGCATTTCTTCCCAACTTGGACAGAGGAAGGAAAGCATTGAGACCACATGCACTGCGATCAATGGCCGATTCGCTCACATTACACACTCATACGTTTCCTCATCATGTAATGACATTCAGCGGCTCTCAATCTCACAAAAAAGACAAAATGGGAAGTGAGTACCCCTTACATGAGAAGAAATGCCAAACACGGCTCTCAATCTGCCTCGCGGAATCCCCCTCCTCACCCCTTGCCCGCCAAGCTCAGCCCTAGGACGCCATCCAACATCGTCGGGTCTAGCGTCCCCGCCATGATGCATGAGCCAGCTGCTGCGTCCGTTAGCCAAGTCTCCAATCACCGCTTCGACCAACAAGCCACAAGGGGAAACGAGAGGACGAAGGGCGTGCCAAGTGAGTAATGGATTCACGGATAATGGTCTGACATATTCTTCTAACGCCGGCGCTCCTCGGCTTCAGACTTGATTTTGCTTTGGCTCGGATGCACAGGATCCAGGCAACCGACAGGTGAGTGAATGAGTCGTGGGGTTATTCATCTCTCCGTCCAAAAGGCTACCAAGGCTACGACCTACATGGGCCTGCCAAAGGAGTGGTAAGAGAACCGGAGAAAAGGCTTGACATGAGCAAAGCCTCATTCCCCAAGCGAGAAGCACGACCCTGTCTCAAAGTCATCAAAAACGCCTATTGGCGTTGTCTAGCAGCAGCCTACGCTAGCGCTCGTGGACTGGGGACGAGGTAATTTGTGGTGAAGCTTGTTTTTGACCTTTTCAGCTACGAGATAAGGTACTGTTTCTGTGTGACCACTGGGCGAATTAGGCATGCTACTTGGGCTCACCCATTAAACCACATCCGGCCACTCTTGAGATGTGATCGGCCGTCTGCATTCGTCCAGCCCGTATTAAGTCCTTCAGCCGTCAGCCCGTTTGTCGAAGCGTTGTTCGTGTCTTGTCTTACATGATGAAGCCCACACGTTGTATATCAGACCACAGTATCCCTCGCCCGCCTTCTCTAGCTGCCTGACGCTCTTGTCGACTTTTCTCTGCTTCTAAAATTCTCATACAGCCACAGCCATACTCGACACCAATTTCTCCAGTCTCTACCTAGTAGCAACGCACCCTGTCATCATGGTCTACTCACAACAACCCAAGGCGGAGTACCAGCAGCCCGAGATGCAGCCTCAGATGCAACCGCAGCAGCAACAGCAGCAGTACTACGAGCAACAGCAACCTCAACAACAGCAGCTCCAGCACCAGCCCCACCCCCAGCACCAGCAGACAATGCAGCAAGAATACGTTCAAGGCGCCAACGTTCAGACCCAAGAATGGCAGTCGAGCCTGATGGACTGCGGTCCTTGCGATACCTGTATCGTCGGAACCTGTCTCCCGTGCTTGCGTAGGTCCCTCCATACACTTTCTACCCCAAGAGCCCCAACTAACACGCAACATCCAACAGTTCTCGGCAAAACCTCAGAGCGCATGCGCGACCCTACGATGCAGACGTACGAGGCCATTAACACAGACTGCCTGCTCATGTGCGGCATCAGCTGGTTCACTGGCTGCGGCTGGATCTACGCCATGATGAAGCGCGCCGAGATCCGCGAGCGATTCGGCATCAAGGGCTCCGGCAGCTCCGATTGCTGCGTGAGTTATTGGTGCGGTTGCTGCGCGCTCATCCAGCAGGATAAGGAGGTCCAGGCACGTCTGTCGACGGGTCCCATCGTTCAGGGGTACCAGCCGCAGAAGGAGGGAATGCACATGCCGCCGCAGCAAGCTTGAGCTACGGCTTTCTGATGCTGTTTGTGTACGGATACGCGATGAGGACCGATAAGGCTGCGGCGTGGTTTTGCTTTTGGTAATGATGGATATTGGTTATGGTATACCCATGGGATTGGAGGCTCTGAGACCGCCGACTCTGCACGATACTATTGTCATTTGACTGATAGCCTCGAAGAGTCGAGCACATAGGCTTGGTAATAGTTCTTGCTCTTAATTGAGCTTTTTGAGCTTGATCAAACATATTGGTCTTTCATCTGATATTCCTCGCCAAATCCCACCCCTGAGTGAATCACTAGAGCCACAACTGCTTGAAATCATCTTCGATCGAGGTCGCCTTGAATGGTGAATCATACCATGCCTGTCCCCAACTACAAAACGGATGTCGTGAGATGCGTATATTTCCTCCTTGATTTATCGTCAGTTCCCCTCCCCCACGCAAAACTGACTTCTGCCTCAATTACTATTTCGGAAAGATGGCAGCGATTGCATCTCAGAATGTCGTTGCGACAGCGAATGAGATATGCGGTTGGATACCGCTCGCAACCAACACCCTCGGGTAAAGAATCCCCTCTCCGACGTTATGCAAACAAGCAAACAAGACAAATGACATAGGCTCACAATCTCATAGGTTCCCACAAGAGCCTATCCCATATGCTTGTGTCAACCCACCCACAGATTGCATCTCGTCCGGGCCCTACATGGGCTGCGGCAACCCCATACCCACTGCATGCGTGCAGAAAGCGAAAGCCAAGAGGGGATGCGAGCCTGGCCAGCTCTGCTGGTAAGTCAATCTGACAAACAGTTTTCCCCGTGATATTTCATAGGAACGACTAACAACGGACAGTGGGCCCTATCCTAACACTGACTGCTGGACGTGGCACTCGATCGACAACACGGCGACTTACACACTCCTTCAATGTAGCTCAGTTTCCGGTATCGGAACGTTGATAGCAAATTCCATCCCTCCAGATGGCACCTTGACAGTCACCACGAAAAATGGTTCACCCAGGACCAGTGACGACGCCAAGACCACAAGGACAGCCGAGGTGTCTGCCCCAACAGCTGGGGTCACCATCGCCACGAAGACTAGTCTTCTGCTACCAGGAATCCCTTCGGAAACATCCGATTCGTCTGACGAAGCTTCACCAGCCGCCATTACAGGGGCCATCGTCGGAGCACTTGCCTTTCTTGGCATCTTGCTGGGTGTGACGGTCTTCATCTGGAACCGAGCCAGAAAGAGGAAGCGTCTAGCCCATGAGGCTGCGATTGGAGGACTCATGACGCCTCTGAGGAAGAGAGATAGCATGATACCGTTCCATGCTGGAGCCACTAATGTTCCTGTGTCGTCTGTATACGATTACGGTGGCCCATCGAATAGGGTATCGAGAGGTGATTCTGGTGTTCTGGAAGGCACCAACAAGCTTCCTCCAAGACCGCCGAGAAGCCCGGCCAGGGACATGAACGTCACTGAAGGAGGTTGGATTTAGTGGACGGGAAGTCGGGTGAGGCTTCAACGGTTATTCTCTCACGGACACTCCAAGTACTCATGCTAAATGATACATCCAGCTTTTGGTACTTCTTTACATAGGTCACAGTTCCTAAATGAAATCAGCTAGAGCATTCACTGCCAAGACACTAAATACCATAATGATACGACTCGAGCCAAAAGTTTAGAAACCATTATCAATCCTTTCTCCCTAACAGAATCCTTCCAACTCCATAGAGACGTTGATTGAGCTTTAGACTCTGCCTTTATCAGTAGAGATCAACGGATACCAGCGGGTCGCTGGGTCACTCAAGTGCGAGGTAGTGCGAGCCAAGCCATCCGAGGCCGGCAGAATGTCGATGCCTGGAGCTGGAACAAGGGAATAGGATTGCGGGCCGCTGCGCGGGGCTCCACATCTAGCCCTCAGAGAGATTGATAACTCTAAATGCTTGCATCAGCCTCCTTCGTAACTTATCCACACTCGTCAGCGCTACGCTTCTTCGAGAGCATGGGTGAGGCGATGTTTAAGCTCCTCCCAACATGAGATTGGTGACGCCTGAACGGTGCCTCAATTTTTTCAATCAACCTAGGATGTTCTCTCCTACAGCTTTAGATCCGATGATTGGCTACTTGAAAAGAGCTCAATACTTGCTGATGGTCTGAGGACATTATAAAAGGCAAACGTCTCCGCCATGTTGGGGGCACTCGATTGCAACATCCACGACTACAATCACAACATCATCCTATCCAAACGCACTCATCCATCAACACCCAGTTACCCGACGAATCTACAACCATTCTTTACAATGCAGTTCTCAAAGACCATCCTCCTTATCGCCGCAGCCATCGTTCCCTCCGTCATGGCTGGATGCAGTGGCGCCGCTCCTTATCAGGGAACTTGTTTGACATGCACTTCCACCTGCCACGATAGTAAGTAGCATCACCGCCGCGCTCGTAGACTCACGCCGATCGGTCAAGCTCCAAGGCGCTGACACAAATGTTCCAAAGACTTTGGCGGACCTGATCGCATGTCCTCCCTCCAGCGCACTGGCTGCATGACGAACTGCCTTTTGCACTGCAACGACTGCAACTAGACGGAATGACCTTGACTCTGATTGAAAAAGGCTTTAGGAGGCCAGATGTCACAAATGGCGGAATGTCCACCTCTTTTGAACTAGAAAAAGAAGGCCATGATTTGAGTAGCTCAGTTGATAGCTTCTTCACCGAGAATTTTGAGTCGAATAGAAGTTTACATTCACTGACAAGTTCGTATTCTCAGCCGAGCGCTTATTTTGTCAAGTGATTATAACTCACCTATCATCTGTGAGTAAATATAGCTATGTTAACGTAGAGCACGATCTGCTGTCGCCTGACACGACTGTTCGCTCCGGGAGCACCAATCATCAACTAGAAGACCTCTTTGCGGACGAGTTGATTTGAGTCATGCATTGGTAACGCCCCAAAAGCTCCAGTCTACATGCAAATACACATATATCTGTGTGTGTGTGTGTGTGTGTGTGTGAATCAAATCCCCGGATATAGTGAATGCGGCACTGGTCTCCATTGAGGCAAACCGAGACCGAAAACAATCCACTTATAGAAGCTCAATGAGTTGATACTAAGCAGTAGTGAGTCAGGTGTAATAAACGTGCTGCACTGCTCCCACGAACTTTATCAGGCATTTTCCGCAAAGAGAATACGACGGACTAAATTCTTGCGAGAGCTATTTCGAAAGTATTGTTGGCAAGTGGATGAAGTATTCCTACGGTGCGAGAAGCCGACTACTAGTTTGAGTATCTTTTCGGCGAAGGCATGTCGAGGACTTGACAAGACGCGTGTTTAGACTTTTGTATCCTAGGAGTTCCGCATTTTCTACCAGAGTGGTCCATGGATTTAACGAAAGCAGAATACGAGATACAAGTCCAAAAGTACATCAAGGGAAGTCTTCCTCCATCAGTTTAACAATATTTACATCACTACATCGAATCCTATTTGCAGTCACTCTAACAACATGAATTCCAAGTTCTTCATCGTGTCCCCCCTAGCCGCTTTGACGTCTGCCACAGTCACTTGTTCAGGCGACAACGCACCGTCGGAGGTATGGACAGAACGATTGTCACTATGCGTGTTTTAATTGACCTCGTACTAATCTGAGTCTTTACTGCAGCCTTAGTCATGCGTATACGAATCTAAGAAGAATGTCTGCGCTGGGTTCTGTAATGTAAGTTCTCTTCGTAATGGCAAACAAGTCCCAATAAGGTCACTCATGTCTTCAATAGTCCGATTGCGATGGATCTGTGTTGTTTGCATGCCTGCAGTGTGTCATCAACCTTTACCTACTTGACTTACCTTACATAAACATTATCCAACAACGCTAGGTCTGGAAATGGGCAAGGGAATAACTTCGACTGCTGGTGCTACCCCAAATTTTGAGGATTTTGTGCGAAGTGGGGAGTCATATACTAGTATGAAATGATTTCAATTTGTGATGTATACCTACTCTAGGTACTTAGCCAATAGCAGTTGAGTTATTATTATTGTGATAGAGCGGCTAGAATCAAGAATCTTATAAGAGTGTCTCATGACGATGATGTGCATAAGAAGATAGAGCGCATCGCAACTACAATAGTCCGCGAACAAGGGGCAAATGAGTGCTAAAGCTACCGGCTGAATGTGAGAATAGTTTTGAGACTTATAAAACATGGAAAAGTGCCCCCCAAATTGAGCAACTATATCGGCACTATACTCATCCGACATCCGATTCCTATTCCTACTGGGACATAGATGTCGCAGCACTTTAGCCGAAATGCCTTCAGAACCAGCTAAGTAGGTTGGTTCATTACCAATCTAGAAGCCGGGAAGAACGGAAATTCGGCAAGAAATGAAGATCGTTGATTTTCTGCCTGGCACGGTCGACATATCCGGTCAAAGTTCAACCTAGCATGAGTCAGAGTCTCACGAACTTGGACCTTGTGTATTTCCAGAGAAGGCAACTTGCCCGAGTACAGTGTAGTTGCATTACTCCCTTTGATGTGAAGAAATAGTCAATTAGCTAATGTGGTCATGTGGAAGCCCCAAGTATGTCTTTTCGAGGTTTCATTTTACTAGGTTGCGATTACAACTATTGTCAGAGCACTACGGAGTAGCTGAAGCCGGTACAGGGTGGGTCTCACGGAGTACTCTCGCAACTCATTTATTTTGACTTTCTAGGGGTTATTGAGTCCAAAAGCTAAGGTACTAGGCGTGCTCGAGGTGCGTTCAGTCCGCGATATCCGAAGCCGGGAGCGCACATGCAATGATTAGAAATCGTATTCATATACTTATATATGGCTTCTGCCTGGGCGGATTACTGAACATCCGGATCTTGACGGACACCGTATTCAAGCCCCATACTCCACCTCAATACGCAAATTATACAATCAAAAGTCCTAGTACGTCATTTCTAAACCTCTCGCCCTTTGTTCGTTGGATACAATGTACATTTTCAACTAATAATGACTAGACAATGGTCAAGCTATCCCTCCTCGCTCTCATCACCCCAGTGATGGCCGTCAACTGGGTCACCCTCTCGGCCAAGGGAGATGGAGCATTTGATCAGTTCAACGCCTGGGCCAAGCGGACGTGCCAAAACGACCAAAAGGGACAGGTCTACAGCTCCTCTGATATTTACGGTGACCTGTCGCTCAACTGCTACAACGTACCGCAGAGCTGGTGCGACTCTTACAATGGGGGAAAGAACTACCACCCTAGTGGAGTGTCGTTCACCAGCCCGAAGGCTGGGAAGTGCTACCAACAGTCATAGGGCAGTAGTCGGAACTTTAGTCTTTGGTCTTTCAGATACAGCACGGTAAATGGGGAATGGTTCTAAGCATAGCGCCATGCATGTCTTCACCGGCGAATCACACGTAGTGCTGGAAAAGTCTGATTGAGACATGAGTAGACTTAAGAATTATACTTTAGTTGAAAACAGTGTCTTGTATTAGGTACCTCGAATGAGCTGGCTTCTGCGCCTCTTCTTTTGCCACGAAATCCAAATTTGAAGCCTTAATAAGCCAATAGGTTTATAACTAGCTAAAGCAGACTACCTCAGTAAACACATACACTGCTGCCGTCATGCAACAGATAACGACTCTATCACACCCTCATTTGCGGGTGAGCGGGCGGGCGCACCCTTCCAGACCTTGTCTCTGCAGTTTCATAGACTTTGGCGTCTATACCACGGGGTGGGTACGTCTGCATGCGACCGCGCTCATCAGTGTGCCTCGTCAACTCCTGCCGACCCTCACGGCTGAGAGGCTCAAGGGGTGCTCGCACAAGCCCCGTTCGGTTTCCATTCGGATGAGCCACGACACCAACAACAGCGATCTTCTCATCGCCGTTCACTTGGGCCACGCGAACCGCAGCTCGGGTTTGCATGGGATCGTTCCCCGGCCGGCCGTTGGCAGGTCCCATTACGTTTGCTCGTTCATTCGGATGAACTACTCGGCCTGCCTGGCGCGCATTCAGGCAGCGGCGGTCGAATTGAAAATTGAATTGCTCGCCAGGTTGTGGGATGGCGTATTCTTGCATGGGGCCAGTAGGCCCTTGAGATCGACCTGGACCTGTGACGTAGTCATCAAAGGTCTTGGTTTCGTTGTTCACCGGCCCCTCTCTGCCACGGAAGTCGTGAGGAAAGTTGGATGGAGTGCGTGTGTGAGGCGGGGGCACAGTCTCAAGATGCTTCGCTACATCGTGTGCGGAAACGGGACCGTGGACTGTATGGTATTGCTGTTTGGGATCGGAAAGTCAGCTAATCAAGTTCTGGTCGTGTTGTCGTTCGCCGACTTGCGCTCAAGACAGAGTGTAGAATTCATATCTTGCATGCAATCCGACGAGTTGTGCTATTAGCAACAGGAGACAATACTCACAAGATGCTTTTCGGTGTTGTCCGTGTTGCGTCTCTGCGGCGTAGATTGCTTGTTGCCCATCTTGTCGATTCGTGGGGTCCGGTGTAATGGAAGATACTCAGGTGAGACTTCAGACAGTGAAATGATGCGACGGAAATCAAAGATCGCGATCAATGTGATGATTGAACTCAATTGGAAAAAGAAAATGACCACTTCTCCAGGATGTGGATGCTCTGAACAGTTACAAGAAGAACGCAAAACTACGCATTTTGATTCCTCTTAAGTAGGTAGAGCACAGCTCACATTTCTGGTCTCTCGAAATTTTGTCTCTCGATCGTTGTTCTTGAGGGACCGCAGCGCTTACTATAATTAGCGACAACGTGTTGGTTGGGCCGAGAACTGAAAGTGTCCCCTTCCAACATCGAACGATTAATCGACTGAAACTTGGAAGCACCAAAAGAGAAAAGTCTTGCTTCCAACATTGCCGCCAAAGAAGCAGGAAATCGCTGAAGATCCAATGATAATTCGTCAATTTACATTTCGTGTTGGTTCGGCCGGTGTGTTCGGTGACCCGGTAGGTTTCGGGCCCCTGGCTGTGAGGTCGCCGCGGTACCGGCACGGTGGTTCGGCGATGCGCTCGCTTGGTGGGCTGTGCAACGGTCGGCGCTTAATATGCGTGACCACTTGCGACCCTGGCCACGTGAGGAGAAGACCTCTCCAACATGGAAACCTGCCTTCTCCTCATCAACTCACAGCCCCCCAGGTTGCCTCCTGCCTCATCTGCCTTATTAACCACCCGCTGCCCTCATGACCCAACTGTTCAATTCTTCACAAGTCCAACACCATTAAAATCACTTCATCAAATCACTCCCCCGAAGCACTCTTTCTAAGCCACTTCTCTAGGCTTCAATCACTTCATTAAATCATCTCACAACAACCATAAATACCTACCTTGAAATCTTCCGAGTTTCTCAATCCTCGTCAGCCCGAAGATAGCACCATGTCAATCGGTAGCACAGAACCCCATGCAGCATCTCCTGCCGAACCGTGGAGAGCTGAGCTCGAAGAGCAAATTGCCGAGCTGGAGAGTTGGGGAGATGAGCAAGAAACGGAAATCGCTTCCATCGTTCTCAAAATGCTCCTCTCATTTCCTGAAAAGCAGTACCTGGCCACTCTTGAAGCTTCACTCCGCATAGGAGCTGATTACTGGGCCAAGTTTCTCCCTTCGAGCTGGGATCCTCTGAACAAGCCTTATATGAGGGACGACAAAGGCTGGCCCATGTACCTCGATGGCGTTTACGGCACGATCCTCCGCCAATCGTGGCTTCTGCGTTATGACGACGCTCGACAAGACTGCTTAGTGAAGCTCTTGACTGACTTACAGAATCTGCCCAAGGTGACATATCGGGCCTACGGTGTACGTCTCTACTTCCATCTATCTTTTCCCCCCATCGACTTTGTTGCTTACAGCTCTTACAGAAAGAGCATATTGCGTACCACAATGACCAAGTCTTTGTCTCAGGGTGTGAAGAGAACTGGAATGCCAAATTTGGTAAGTCAAACCAACCTACTTCATATGTAACATCTTACTCACTATTACGACAAGCATCCGATCGAGCTGAACCGACGGAACCTCAAGCAAAGAAGGATTTTATACTGACTTGTGATGAGTGGGTCAACTTCTCCTCATTCTTGGCCCGGTATCATGGCTCCAAAGCATACCAGAGATGGGATAGCCACATGAAGTATCCGAGCATCGATATTGAGCTCGCGCTTGAAAAGCCCCTGCCTTCCGGGAAACTCGGCGAATGTAGACTGTTAGTGGCGTCCAATTGGTTGATTCATGCCGGAAAGATTATCTATGAGGACATGAAGAAGTCGGGGACGGAGAGGTGGGGTCTCGGCAGATGGAGTCGCTGGACGGAAACACTTCGAGGTATCCTGGATGCTGGGGGGCAGACGGGTGAAGTGACTGCGAGACTACAAGCAGCCTGGGACACGATCCTCTCGTTGGGCCCGGATGCTAGTGAGCTTAAGGGAAGTAGCGAGGTTGAGAAGAACAGCGAAATCGAGAAGAGCAGCGAAGTCGAGAAGAACAGCGAGGTTAAGGAGAGCAGCGAAGTTGAGGGGGTGAAGGAGGTGAAGGAGGACAGTCACATGGAGGACAGTAGTGAGGTGAAGAAGAAAAGTGAGATGAAGGACGACATCGTGATGATGGAGGACAGCGAGGTTAAGGAGAGCAGTGAGATGAAGTTGGGCAGTGAGGGGAAATAGGTAGTTCAGTAGTCATCTGATATCGTAGCTATTGAATAGATCAAATACACCAGTATTCCACCACGCGCACAAGTGCAATGAAAAGGGCTACTCGGACTATAGCGCTGTGCACATTGTGACTAGATTCGTAACCTAGACTCGTCTAGTTTGTGGGATGGACGCAGCGTGAGTCAGAGAGACTGGACATGATTGTTGGGATGAACGTTCGAGCCGTTGCGATTCCGGCGGCCCGGGCGGTGATGTGTCACCGGGGAGCGGAAGGGAAAAAGGGACGTTCCTTGAAGCCCGGCGAAGTGGTCTGAGATTGGTGGGTCTATAGGATAGGACGGTCCCCTCCATCGCTGCTTTAGTTTGGATATGATCTCGACGTTTGGTGTACAAAAAGAAGAAGCCTTTGCCAAGGTTTTCCCGCAATGTGGCCCAAAAGCAGCGGAGCCGGCGGGATGTACGCGAGGGATCCGCTGGTGAGACATCAACGCAGCATGGGCAGCATCAGGTGGACACGCCAAGCACCAAGGGCAAATCAAGACATGCACGAAGGGAAGTCGCGGCGTGCACTCAGAGAGCAGACAAAGAGCATGACTTGGATGATCCAAGTAAGTTGGACTGTTGTATGACGGCAAAGTTGCCGAGTGACGGGGATTTTGGCGGGGCATTCGTCTGCGAGAACTGAAAAGTGCGACGCTGTAGCCGCGGCGAGCCGATGCCGGTGGATTATCGCGATAACCTAAGCTAGTAAAGTGGGGGCGATTGCTTAATCAGATGATCTGATAAGATCAAATTCTCCCACCTCCTGCCACCTGCCCCGAGCGCACTTTCTGCACCCAGCGAATTCCGCCATACTTTTTTTTTGTCCTGAGGTCTCCCCGCCCCGGGAACCTCAACTTTTGCCTCTTCCGCAACCTCACCCCTCGACGGCATTTCAACGGCATCATTTCGATCGTCCTGGGGACCTGCGCATCGGAATACCGCGCACTCCACGGTCGGCTTGCTTCATCGATGCAAACACCCGCAACTCGGCCGTGAATATGCGCGCTCCGTCGTCGGGGCTCCGGCTATTGCCGCCCACCCTCATCGCCGCACTGTGCCTCTTCGTCGCCTCGGCCTCGGCTCTCGCAGGCAGCGGCGGTGTCTGCTTCGACTCGTGCTCCAACACTCTTCGCCAGCCGCAGTTCAACGACACCCAGTCCTACAATGGGAGCTTGCCCTCTAGGTCGAAGCTCATCCCGCAGTGCGTGAGCCAGCTGCACATCAAGTCGCTCTACCTCTGCGCCGACCTGCACTGCGACTTGACGCACCGTGTCGCTGGCCTGAGCAACGTCAACCACACCTGCCAGGCCTACATGAACACCTCGCTGCCGCCCTTTGAGATTGTCGCCGGCTATTCCGATGAGGAGATTGCTGGCTTGCGGAGGTTGACTAAGGCGGAGGGGTCAAACGCGTCGACTGTGCTGAACGAGGTGGTACTGCCCGCGGATGCCTACTATCAAATCTGGTTCGACTCTCTCGTACGGCACCCAAGTATCCCTTCGGACCAGCACTCAATTGACAACCCATAGGAATCCGTCGAGTATACATATGGTAATCATTATAGATATGGGTACGTGCACTCAACTTCAGTTATGCTTCGGTTGTGGTCGCTAATATCACATGCTCAGCTTTTACGTGATCGTCTTCTGGTTCATCGTAGTCGCCATCGGTCTGGGGTCTCGCCTCGTTGCAGCCATCGGAAACCTTCAAAAGCAGGAATGGGATTCACGAAAGTCGCCCAGCATCCTCCATTGGACTGCCCTCTGGCTCAAGCGATACATCACCGTTCCCGCAACCTTCGGCTACCGCTGTTCCCAGAACCTCGGCTGGTGCACCATCCCGCCACGCATCCAGAGTCTCACCATATTGACCTTCATTGCCGCGAACGTCTTCTTCTGTGTCTATGGGTATTGGATCTTCGAGGGCCACATGTAGTAAGTGTAGCTTGCTCTACTCATAGCCGTGACCTCGTAGCTTACGTCTCCACAGTTGGCCGCAAAAGTACCACTTGGTTTGGCGTTACGTAGCTGATAGAACCGGCATCATATCGTTCGCCAACTTCCCCATCATCTGGCTCTTTGGCATGAGGAATAACCTCCTCATGTGGTTGACTGGGTGGGACTTTGGGACATACAACAATTTCCACCGTTGGGTTGCCCGCGTTTCGACGCTTCAGGCTGTCGTCCACTCCGTCGGCTACGTTGTTCTGGTCTTTGATGGTAGGAAGCACACCTCCTCTTTTGACGCTCAACTCTAACCTGCAACAGATGGCGATTGGAACTACTGGATGTCATATTGGCACCAGATGTGGTGGATTGAAGGATGGTTTGTGAGTACTGCCCTGTTGTGCTTTCAGTAGCATGTGCTGACCTCCGATACAGGCTACCGTTGGCATGTGCGCCCTGCTCTTTGCGTCTGTCTTTTGGATGCGACGAAAGCAATACGAGCTCTTCCTCATTCTCCACATCTTACTATCGATTCTTGTCCTCATAACCATGCTTGGGTAGGTTTCAACCCTTTGTGTCTTCCTGACTTCCCAGTACTCATCGACTCTAGCCACGTTTCTATTTTCCTGGGCCAATTCGACATCCTCTTCTGGGTACCTAGCCTCATCTGGATCGGCGATCGTATTCTACGCATGTCGCGGACACTATCTTTCAACCTCAAGTTTTGGAATACATTTGCTCTCGCCACATACGACGCTAACTCCAACATCATCCGCATCAACGTTCCATACTCTACTAGCTTCTACGAGCCCAAAGCTGGTACCTACTACTACCTTCACGTTCTCAGCGACAAGCGATTTTGGGAAAGCCATCCATTCACCATGGCTTGCACGACGACAAACATGAATGTTAGAAGGAAGTCATCCAGCGAGCAGACTCCCCTGCTCGTGGCGGGAGAACACGATGTGGAACCCATTTCAGAGGTTGGGTACGAGCCTAGAAGGGGCGAACCATCCATGACGTTCCTCATCCGTCCCTATGATAGCTTCACCGGCCGTTTGCGGGAAGACGCAGCAGCGCAATGGCCTCGCCCTGCACGCCTACGCGTCCTCGTCGAAGGACCCTACGGACACAAGCAGCCCTTCAACCAGTTTGACGACCTCCTTTTCATCGTGGGAGGCAGTGGTGTTGTAGTACCGCTCGCCCATCTCGCCGAACTCACCAAGGCATCATCAAAGACACGGTCAATCAAGATCGTGTGGGCCGTTCGCGAACTCAGTTTCGCAGTGGACGTGCTGCGCCACGACTTTGAAGACGCCTTTGAGGGTGGGAAGCTGTCTGTCGATATCTACATTACGCAACACAGCCTCGAATCGAATGCTGCGCGGCCGGAGGAGTGGCCCGAGCAGGTGCGCTTGCTTCACGGGCGTCCTGAAGTTCGCGAGGAGGTGCAGGATGCGGCTATCGCAGCTGACAAGGCAAGTCTCGCTGTTGTAGCATGCGGACCCGCTGTCATGGCCGATGATGCTCGAAGGTCGGTTGTTGAAATGCTTGGACGTGGGTGGTCAAGAGTCGACTACTTCCAAGAGAGTTTCAACTGGTAAGCGATTTTGAGACTATTTAAATTGGAATTATGGATGTAGAGCGTTACCACGAGCATAAGACGGCGTCAAGCGTTGGGGTTTACTGATTTTATATTACACAAATGCATTACATCTAGAGGTTCGACGTATTAGTCGCCATTGCTATTTTCCATCTTCCGCTTCTTGTGCTTTACATCCACAATCTCTTCCTCCATCAATTCGCTCTTCTCATCCAGGCCGCTCCACTTCGGCTTGCCATCCGGGAGGTCAACAACCCTTTGACCGTAAAAGATATGCTTCCTACGCAACAGTTAGCATCACAGCAAGTGGGCCCATGGAGACAAAGGGAACTTACTGAACATCGAACTTCTTCCTCTTCTCCTCCCCATCAAAATGCAGTAACCCAGGAAACAACAAGACCATGTTCCTCCCCTCATCCATAATCCGACTCCCACAAAACCCGCAACTTACTTTACACGGCAAATCATGGCCCTGTAGATTCTTCCCCGACGAGTAGAACGCCAGCCCGTCGACGCCGTTATCGAACGCCAGATCTTCCTTGTGGAAGATGGCGGCCCACTGGAAGGGCGCGCCGTGCATCTTTTGGCAGTCCCTGCAGTGGCAAAACTTCGAGGCCAGGGGCTCGTCTTTGGAGAGCCAGTAGGTTACTTGGCCGCATTGGCAGGCGCCGCGGATTTTCTTGTGGAAGGCGTCGCCGTGCGGATGGGATTTGCCTGGGGCGATGTAGGGAGCTTGGGTTTTCCAGTGTTCGTCTTTGGAGTTTGTGGTTGGTTTGGTTTCGGTGATTTCGGGTTTCTTCATTTTGGGAAGTGGGTGGGAGGTTGTGGTGTATGTTCGGTGGTAGTGAAGATGGTGCACGAAGGGTGTGAAACGTAGTACTTGGGTAGCTCTCAACGCTGGGATAGATCCTGGTAGTGTCGGAGAACTTTGCTTTTGCGTTGGAAACCCAATCGATTCACTTGGGAGATGCGAAGTGCAGAGGTTTTGTCGAATTCTCGTGGATGCTGCGAGGGAGAACGAACAGAGTCCCCAATGATGCGGTGATGATGACATCATTGGCGTAAATGTCTATGATGGCTTTATTCTGGCGTGAAATAAGAAATGCCCGCACTGGTAATTTTTGGACTTCTCTGGGTTAGAGAGCGAAAAGCCACGGTTTCGACGATCTATGGGGTAAGGCAGGGCGTTGAAATGTGTAACGGTCGAGCTAAGGTGCTTTGGCATGGGGGGTTGGTCTGAAGTCTAAACATGACATTTGGAGTCGGGACGAACCGCGGTCTCCTCTAATATGTAATAACTCTATTCACCATTGAATTGTTTCACGTTTGGGCTTTGATTATTACTAGATTAGGCTGCTGGAGTAACCAAATGCATATATCTTCATGACTCTCACATCTCATCAAGGGGTAAGGGGGCGAGCCGGCGCTCGGACTAGCAAAAGAGATGTCATCGGGTCATCATCGATCGGATCTTTTTACCCCACAGACTACGAGCGAATCGGGGAAAGGAAGTCCCCTGACGATCTTCCGTCCCAAATGGACCTGTCCTGAAGTCGAAACTTTGAGAGAGAGGGGGTAAGGTCATCGCACACAAGCAACATGATTTAGAGTCAAGTCGTGAATCAATTGGCAATTATGACTGATTAGAAGACCACGTTTGATTGTACTCAGACTCTGGACTATCGTGAGTGCAATGATGATATTGCAATGTCCCACGTCAACTGCAATAATTGAACTTCTCTGCTCGCATCGGGGTGTACCAATGCCATTCATATTGCCAGGATAAACCTTGAAATTTTCGTTCCCTCGTTGAATTATCTGTATCGAGTAAGTGTCTATCAATAATTGAACAAGAGGCTAACATGAATGATATAATTCAACTTACGTTACTTATTCCTTTGACGCAGCCATCTTGTCCCAAGAGTTTTGCCAGTCGCCAAGATACTCCTTCGTCTCCTTGATCTTTAGCGCCTTTATCTCACAGCCGCTCTTTTTGGAGTTAATTTGAAGCTTCTCCGTGATTGTTGGAGAGCTTTTAAAGTAATGCTCAAGCATAGAAGACGGGCCTGCAGCACTTTCTGATAGTGTCAGCTTGAGAAGTTGAGCCACAGTATTGATGCAAGACTTTCAGACTAACCCCTCGTCTTTAAGAGCAAGCCTGAAGTTTGCCGATTGTTGAGACATTGTGTAATTGTATTAGCGAGTGATTTCCAGTCGAGTTTCATACTCTTCATAGATCTTGTGCAATAGACCTGGTCGACGAGAGATGCCCGATCACGAGGGCTTCACACTGAGGAAGATGAATCAGTCTCTTTATCTATGGAATTTTTGAAAATTTGCGTTCTTCAAGTATTCATACAAGGTAATATCAAATCTAATGATCATGCCCAGCAGTAACTGCTTTTGCTATCGGTAGTTACATCTACTGTTCATTCATTAGCACAAACTATATTGATATCAAGAAACTTGAACTTCAACTCCATGAATATCTACATCAGTTCATGTGCTCGTGAGCAGGCAGGGAAATATATCCAGGAACCACACCGATCGCCTCAAAACACAGAGGTCGCACTTAGTCCCATTTGGCAATAGTTCAACATCGGCTGGACTGATCGGAGTCCGCGAGACCACAGGAAACATGTATAATGACGAAACCTCAGTTGTGCTTTCACAAATTATTGGGTGCTTGCTTCCTCTGTCTGATTGGCGGTCCGCTGACCAATAGGACACGAAAGCACAGCTGTGCCTTCATTGTATCACAGCCTGATCTTGCAACGCTGACTTTCTGACCTGGTTTGACTACTTGGCCGGACTCTCTTCATTCTTCTTCCATCCGTATCGATACCATGTCTCCAGCATGGGGAGATTTCTGTCAGAGGCGACTCATTTCTGGAACCGCCGTCTAAGCCCATCAGCTTCGATCGATTGATCGTGTCCGCTGAAAGCAATATATCTCCTAGTTCACCATCAGGCAACGCTTCCTACGCTTCCATGGATTCAGTCGGTTCCCCCCCATACTTGCCCCCGCCAAATCCCACGTATATTTCCGATGGTGTTCAACAAGTCGGCTTCAGATCGGATGACGACATCAAATCCAAGGCGCTGCAGGACATGGAAGACGTTATGGAAAGTTCAATGTCATTACCTGCATCTTTTGCAAAGACGCCAGCGGAATTGAGACGTAACGAAAACATAGAGAGGCCGGGATGCGTGCGCCTTCCTTCAGATAGGACTGGAGCTAGACCAGAATTACCGACAAGACCTGCACATAAGTCTAGTATGATGGAGTCTCAAAGCCATGTCAGTCGTGTTTACTATTTGAGGCCAAAATGGGAGGCTAGGTACAACTGTTTGCGACACGCAACCCAGGACGACCTCGACTTGTACAAACAACCCATCTTGATCGTTTATCAAGATGAAAAATCCGTGGAGAAAGTCAGAGAATTTCTTTTGACTCGCAAACTTCATGTGACGTGAGTTTAGACTTATTCTTTCTCCCTGTTGCACTATTTTCCAGATAAGGAAAGTGTATGTACGTCATTTTCTCGCATATGATGTCTTTTGGCAACGTCGACCCTAGGGCGCTGTGCGAGACACAGAAGGCTTGGAGAGGCATGCGACTGTTCTGATCACCTTGAGTAACACCCAAACCAGGGTCGCAGACGTCCAACTTCAGTTAAATAAATGGGGGGCATGCCTCACCGAGCATCCATCTGGGCCCCAATCTGAGTTGTGTATGGACGGTGTGATGTTCTCATGGAACATGAATCAAGATAATGTTACCGAGTCAGCCGACCTTGACAAACTGGTAGTTCCTGCTACTGGTACAAATATCGAATTTGACTCTGCGTCTCAGTACGCCCGCTTTCAGAATTCCCCTTTTATGGACATGAGCAGGCTCATCGAACCAGTGTTATCAGAATGGCCTTCGTTGCCACAGCCAGGTAGGAATAATGTAACGAATGATTTTGAGGATGAAACCTGGTATACCTTGCTTCCTTCGGCATATCAGCAAAAGTACAAGGACTCGGGGTCCTTCGGCAGCCTTCAGTCTCCGCTAACTAATTCGGCTCATGAATCGAAATCCCCTCCTTCAGACCCGAAGCCTAAACTCAGCAGTCTATACACTCCACCCACTGACTCGGGCTATGAGTCGAAAAACACAGAAACAAAGACTTTGGGGTCCTTTCCCGTCGCTATTGATAATATAGATGGAGCAATCAGTTATTCAGAAGCAAGCCTTGCCGCCACAGAGCAAGCGCAACAGCACATACTTGAGCTTGCCAAAGAGATACATGTCGGACTACGCCACCATAGTGAAGTCAGGGGCTGGCAGTCTCTGATCTCAACGATCCCGGATACTATCAAAGCTTTTGCAATTCAAATCGGTCTCGAATCTCCAAACCAGATCAACAGGGATATCATGTACTTCGTACACAGGCACAGGCAGTGAGTAATCAACGGAGAAGGTGGTAGTTTGAAGGGGAATGAACCGTCTCGGACAGGGACATCCGACTTCAATTTCAGAGCTTGGCTTCAAATCCTTTTGCGCATGATAAGATCAGCCCAGATTTTAAGACCACAGAAAATCCAGACAACATGTCAGTGATGGAGAAGATGAACCTTTGGGCGGGCATACGAGACTTCGATCCCTCTACTCCGCCACAAAATGACCAGTTTCAAGGCGTGAAGGACGTTGAAGAGGACGAAACGGAGCCTTGGGAAACTAGAGCATATCATAAGGTTGTGTTGAAAAGCGATGCTTTTAATCAGCGACTAAGGCACTTGGAAACCGATTTGTCATTGCGGTTCAACGAAGGTGCGCCTTGCGTACAAAAGGAAATTCGGCGTGTCATTCTCAAGAACCTTTCGACTCGCACGATTAGCAAAAAACGGCCACCAAAGACCCAAAAAGCCAAGTTCCGACTTCTCAACTGGCCCACATTCAGGGATGGCAATTTATTACGCGTGCTACAGCGACAGCAGAGGGCCTCGATGCAAGCAGCATTCGAGCTCAAGGTTCTGGTATACTGCATCGATGAGAGTCAATGTACCGCAATACGAGAGTACATGGATCAGACATGGCTGTCGAGCTGGCGTCACATCTTTGACATACTGAATTTCTATGCAGTGAATCTTGGGGAACCATGGTTCAATGAATCGCAAGTCGGTGCGCAACTTTCTCATCATCGTAAAACAAAGGAACTGACCATTCATGTGCCTTAGTTAGCCTCCTAGGAAGTCCGCACATCATGGCCTCCATTGAAGGTCGTCACCTGGCCGTCACAGTGGAAGGATCTCGGTACTTGATTGCTCGATTGTGGGGAGCAACTTGCGTGGCTCTCAGCTGCGACTACCTACTCGACACAAAATAGCCCTGCTATCTGCCGCAAGCCATGTATCACCCTAGCGCGGCCTTAGCAAGTGCCGGATTCTGTAAGAAGTCTTGATGGAGAAATTCCTTGCTTTGACATCGTTGTGCAGGAAGAAAAGCTCGAGTCGTTTCCGTTGCAGGCTTCACAGTGGACGGAGGTACTGTAGAGAAACCTCGTGGTGGTTCGAGGTTTTCCCATTCTAGGTCGCCCGGAGAAGTTTCCAGGGTTAGAAGTCCCATGGAAAACGATTCAAGAGCTTCTGGGAGAGTACTGTGTTCTGAGAGAAGCAGGCAAGGTAGTTTTAAGAGGTTACTTGAATAGTATCGCCCTCATCGAATAGTCTGAAGGGGTGTTTACCTCTGGCAGGAGGTAATCTGCAAGAGCAGTACTTCCGACTCTCTTCGGGATGGTTGCGTGGATAAAGATTCAGAATTGAGGCCCTCTGAACCCGAAATGTATCGATCTGGTCGCCATATTCTTGGCAGATGTGAAGAACGACCGAAGAAAACAGGTAAGTCTCTTCGAGCCGAATCTTTTATGCCTCAGTTGCTTTTTGAGACTTGTTGCCTCCGGGCATTGGAGGTGAAGCTGATCATGCAGATCATCCATTAGAGACTGAGATGAAAACTCCGGGTTTTAGCAACTACTTCTCTTGTCTACCACGGCCAATCCTGTGTACAGTTGGAAATTCAGCTGGGTGTCCGAGCATGAAAGAAAAGCCCAGCAATTCTGATCCTCGACACCTTATGGATGATGTCTCTGAAGCTTGCAACAACGACACTGCTGATTTAACAGGTTCATTGGACACGGATCTTCTTCCAATCTCAGACGAGTCAGATGAACTCGACTTCCAGCCTCTGGATAATGAGAATCCAATACGGCCTCTCATTAGTATTGCTGCTCATGACCTGTTCCACCAGTATCTGACTCGAAATCACACTCGCGGAGGGGCGGCATCGACTGGTAACTCTTCTTCTACCTCGGCATCAGCTGCAGCACAAGGGGAAGGCGGGAATCTGACCCCTACCTGCGCAGGCAAGGGAAAACGCAAAGCTGAGAGCGAACTGAAGTCGAGTCGAGAGCCGAACAAAACATCGGACTCGTCTAAAGAGATCCGGAAACCACAGCTGACGTTGGCATGCCCGTTTTGGAAGCTGGACTCAAACAGACACCATGTTTGTGCTCCACGTAGACTTACAAGAATACGAGACGTCAAATAACATCTAAAGAGAGCCCATACCCCGGAACACTACTACCAACGCTGCTTCGAGGCCTTCCCTAACGAGGATAGCCACCATGCACATGTGTCAGATGTGCGAGGTTGGGTTTGTTCTCTGAGCGAAACGAACACGCTGGATGGTAGATCTCACGATCAAAGCAAAAGGCTGCATCGAAAATCGGATCCGGGTCTCATTGATGAGGCTCAGTGGTTTGCTATATGGGAAGTCTTATTTCCTGGAAAGACGAGACCACGATCAGCGTATATGAACCCTTGATTTTTGCGAAGAACTTCTGGCGTTCCAAGAACACTTGACTATTCATGCCGCACCAGCCGTACATCGGGCTTTGGAGACCGCGGGGTTACTGCCCGGCGTCACAACTGAAGAGGAGTCGCAACATGTTCGAAGAGTTGTGAACGAGGCCTTCTATGTGATGCAACAAGAATGGATTTCAAGCCGAACCATGGTGCGAGGAGGAGCGAACCAAAGACATTCTCATTCCAACATATACCGTGACAATACTCGTCTAGTGGGAAGGTCGAGAACACCCACTGCCTCTTTACCGGATAGCGGGATCGTTATGGGACCACAGAATAACACATCCTCCCGAAGTCCAAATCAGTCTTCGCTCTCCGCAAGCCACTCGGGCTCAAGAGATCTGCAAAACTCAGACAACTCAATACCGCAAGGTATCACAGGGCTGGACGATGAACTCGAAAACTTGCCCACTCCTACTGAGCAATTTACCAACACAGGCTGGGGCCCTCCACCTACCCTAGATATCTGTAAACAAAATCATTCGGAGGAAGTTTTTGGAGCAACTTCAGGCACAACCAACTTTAGCGCGATTCCTGGAGCTCATGAGTCAGCCGAATCTTTGCCTTGGGAATGGAACAACGGCAACTCTCTGTTGTTTGAAGGTGACGCGGTAGACTTTACACCGCCGGAGGCACCTGCTTCTTTAGACTGACATGTCGAACCCGGCGGTTTCAGAGAATCGTAGATAAGGCGTTACACAACGCTGTAACTTCGTAAGGGACGAAACATCATGCAATACAAGCCCAGACTAGACTTCATGTTAGTACAGGTAGAGCAGTCATTGGAAAGGTGATCTGAGTTTTATGCTCAAAAAAAGTTGACATCAACAAAGTTTATTCACTTCGAAATACCCTAGCCTTGTCTGTCTCATAGATTCTAAAGATTAATGGGGCTACATGTTCCCTTTGGGCCTCAGCAACAAGCGACTCGGGACAGGATACCTCTGACTTCATGTGACATCAGGCTCGGTCAGTGTGCTGAGCTAAGTCAACTGTAAGAGGCATTACTATTGGCATGGACCTTTCAACTCACCGGATTCCTTGAAGTGCAGGTTACAGACAGGCTGTAGGGAACACAAATACAACTCATTCGCTTGAGAGTACATGTCCTGATCTCCGAACTGACTACATGATTTGAATAGTCTAACAAGAGCGGGGGTATGGGATCGATATTATCCGCACGTCTCCCCACAACCCGCACACGGGCTGCGACGTGGGCTGCCGTGCCGGAGACTTCACATCATTGGATCGTCGTTGGTCCGGAGAGAATTGTTGCCCCGGCGTCCGGGGTCCGACGCTGCCGGATCGGCACGATGGAGACAGTCCCCTCCCAGGCTCACACGGCATCTACGGCTCCCTGGCCCATTGAACGCGTGGACAATCAGGACGGGGATTTATGATTGCGGCTCCAGAGATCGGCAAACCGTTCAGTCGGTGAGATTTTGCTTCTGGATAAGCTCATTTGATGCCACTCTGGATGAGACGAGCATTGATAAAAGCAATCTCGTCAGCAACGGTTGGATAAGATGTGAGGAGTTGGATGACATGTGATCGACAAAGTGATTACCTAGGGCCATTTCAACACCAGTCATTGATCCGGGGATGGCTGCCCGCGTGGTGCGACAAACACATCTGTGTCCTGCCTACCTATTCACTGGCCTAAAATTAGACTATCCTCGTTTTCCACTTCCGAACGATCGAAACCAAAGGTTCGCAAGTTCACCGAGAACAGAAGCGCGGGAGCATCTGCTTTTGCTGTAGGCACACGCCATTGTACGCACGCAGCAGGTATTAAAACAAAGGCAGCAACGGCTGGCCATAGTGGCAACTGACAGCTCAAGACGTGACGGACGAAAAACCTGTGTGGAGGCCCCTGGAAAACCTTAACGATTCAGGGGTGGCGCCCGGCGGGCTCATCTGCTCCCACACCCCCCTTCGCGCCGTTGGCGGGCAACATCAGGTTTGGTGGGTGCCTCTTTGCGGTCTAACAAAAGTCAATTTCCTTGGCCATCGTTCGTCTGAAAATACTTGGCACTTGTGTCTTGGCGGCAATCCTGGCTGGACCTCTTTCAAGACTCGCGAAGTCCAAGGTACCAAGGCTTGCAGTCGGTGACTCGGTTGGCGAGGCACAGCAGAAAGACAAGAGAAGATTTTGTGGAGGATGAAAGGAGGAGGCGGTCGGACAAGGCAGAGAGTGACGGGAACTTGACACCTGGGGGCGCACGTTGCGTCGTGGGACCGAGGACGACGTGGACTGGGGGAGTCGGGGAAGGAGACGTGGAGAATCATATCAATTAAATTGAACAGCGAGAGCGGCAGATGGGGAATGCAATGCCAGGCCGTCAGCTTATTCCGCAATCTGCACCGTGTTGTTGCTTTTTCGCGCATTCTGAGTCTCATTATCCAATATTCATGCCCGCGGAGTCGGGGACGGTGCCGGTCACTGGGGGAGGGGGTTGCACCGCTGGAGGAGAACTCCACCTGCTTGGCACCCGGCTGCCCACTGCGCGGCAAAGCCGAACGTAAGCCTGTAATAAGGGAGAGGGAAGGGAGGGAGGCTCGGGAGCCTGGTGTGAACAGTGAATCTGTGAGAGAGGGGGAGGTCCGAATCCGACGTTGGCGAGGAGTCTTTCGCGTCCGGATGAGAGCCGCGGCTGTGACTGTAACGAGCGATACGGATACGGTGCAACCATTACATGGCATGGCAGCCGGGCATATCGTTGAACGACATCAGCCAAGCCTGTTTTCCTTCTCATGATACATAGCAACGGCCTGCAGGCAGCTGGTCGTTTCCCAGAACAGACTCCAGACTGGTAGTAGGGCAACATAATGTGACCATGTCAACCCTGTTGTGAAGCAATTCTTGCGCGACAACCGCGATCAAGAAAACGTCAGCGAGACATCTGCGAACAGAAGGAAGGGTGACGGGCTGTGCTGGCACTGATGGGCCACCGTTCGGAAAAGCGAACCTCACCGTTCTATCGAGCCGATTCGGCGTTTTGCCCGCGTTCCTGAGGGTAAACTAGAGTCCAGAGACTAGAGACTAGGTAGGACAGCCTGATGGCGCACCTATTTGCAGCGACTTGAGCGAGACATTCAACGAGGCGCGGGCTTTTAGCACGACGACGAACTGGTGTCCATGACGAATAAGATGCTCGGCTAGTAGCAGCTTGTCTTAGCATCCAGCCTTCCCGCACGCCACAGGTAGGCAAAGCTCGACAAGCTCAGGCACAAGGTTGCACACACGCAGTCAGATTGTGGACTTGCCGATAGCTCGGGCCCCATTCACTGGGAAACTGAACACTTGTGTTTTTTTCCGAGGGATGTTTCTCTTTCGTGCGGGAAAAAAGTAGCGTCCCTGAAACCCATGTCTGATTACGCCAAGAGTCCGAATTCGGTTTGAGCATTCCGTATTCGTAGTTCTTGAGGCATTTGGAACCTGTGAGAATTGTTTTATGAATGTTTTTATGTATTCTTATCTCGAACGTAATGAGAAATATGTATAATGTTTGTTGACCCTGGTTTCCCTTCCAGCAGGGTTAGATGATGACATATTCAGCGCCCCCCTTATTGTTGCGTAATTCTATACTGATCTATGTGCAGTAGTTACAGGCATTACATTATCGTAACAGTCATCTGTGGTTTTGTACGTCTGTGATGCGCGCGTATTGTGTGCCGTGTGCAAATGTCAAGCGCGTCCCGTAGGCGCCGCCTGTCCCGCGCCTATGTGTGTGATAAAACAACGATGCTATGAGTTGGTTTGAAGCAATCTAGTAGATGAAGGAGAGCACGAAGACGAGGATCGTGTAAGCCGAGGTGACAGTCAACTCGGTCTCGAACCACGCAGCCTGGCCGCCAAAGGCAATCTTCTTGCTCTGAGGTGTCGGGTGGGCGACAAAGGTCTTGGGGTCGCGCTCGAGGAGCTGCTCGCGGTCCGGCATGTTCGGGGGGTCAATGGCGTAGGCGATGGGCGTCCAGAGCGAACTGCAGATGAAGATAAAGGTCAGGGGCGGCCAGAAGGCGTGCGTGATGAGGCACATCAGGATGTCGCGGAGCTCATCGTTGACGTAGAAGCAGCGGTAAGAGGTCAGAACCACTCCGACTAGGGTGAGGTAGACGAACGCCAGGTGGAAGATGGCCATGTAGTTGAAGAGGATACCCCACAGACGGCGGAACATGCCTTTGCGGGTCTTGGGGTCGCGCTCGTTAAGGGCGGAGCCGAGAGATCCGGTGGGCTTGAATGCCTGCGTCTGGCCACCGAGCCAAGTGGGGAGAATGAAAGAGCGGATGATGCAGAGCGCGATGTAAGGAGACATCCAGAGCTGGTAGCGCGAACCACGCTGACCGGTGTGGTAGCCCGCGGGGATGAAGAGAGCAAACTCGCAGAGGCGGTTGGTGAGCGTGGCAGCAAAACAGGCGCGGATGAGCCAGCGGAGCTGCTCGTAGTTGGCGTAGGCGACCAAGGGCTTGCCCATGACCAGAATGATCGGGATGGCAAACATGGAGAGGGTCAGGAGAATCGTGTACAGACTGAGCGTGGCGTAGAGGAATCCAGAGAAGCGCTGCGCGGCCGTCATCTGCTTGACCTTGTCGCCGTACAAGCAAAAGTTAAGCTTAAACGAGGTGTCGACGGTACCGATAGCCCAGCGGGTACGCTGCTTAAGATGGCCGCCATAGTCCTCAGGAACGGTACCGAACTGGAGGGGCTCGTGGATGTAGGCAGTCTTCCAGCCCTTTCCAAGCATCAAAGTCGAAGTAGCAACATCCTCAGCTAAGGAGCCGAGAGGGAAATTTCCTATCTCATCCAGAGCCTCACGTCGGACGCAGTAGCCGGAGCCGGTGCACCAGGCGACGCCGAGGGCATCCTTGATGGGCTCAATGACGTGAACGAAGAAGTCGAGGGACTGCGCGAGGGGATCGGATGGCGGGGTGTTGTAGAACAGCTGCGGGGGGCAGGCGAGGGCCACCTTGGGATCAATGAGCATGTGAGGCAGAATGGCACGGAGCCAATCGCGCTCGGGGATCTGCAGGTTCAAAGTTAGCTGAAGTTGACATCGGGCGGAAGCTTAAAATTGCAGGGGGGCTGGTTTCCACGTACCATATCAGCATCGAGAGCAGCCATGAACTGACCAGCGCCGCCGGGCATCGTGTGGACGAAGTCGAGGGCGTAGTTCAGGTTACCGGCCTTGAAGTGGTGAGGAACACCGGGATACTTGGGACGGCAGAGGTAGTGGACATTGGGATAAGTCATGGCCAGGGCCGCGATACCACTCTCCAAGCCCTCAGATTTGCCGTCATCGCAAATGATAACACGGAACCGGTCGCGGGGGTAGTCGACGTCGCAGGCAGCGCGGGCGGTGTCGAGAACCAGATCATCCTCTTCACCGCAGCAAGTGAGCAGAACATCGACGGTGGGAACATCCTCGCCCATCAGTCTCAACTTAGGACGCTGGCGCTTCTTCATGGACCACATGGTCCAGATGTTGTGCATAATAGAGGGAATCGCAACAGCAACTTCGACGGCGATGAACACCCAGGCCTGAGCGTAGATTTCCTTGGCGAGTTGTTGAGCAGAGATGACGCAGTAGATACGAAGACCGAGGTAGACGAGGTACATTCCGGTAGCGAGGATTGTGAGAATAGGAACCATGCGGAAGACGTGGCGCTTCCAGCCGCCCCAGATGTCGGAGTCGTCGCGCTTGTGAAGTCTCGCGATCTGGTCGCTGCCCTCAACCCATTCCTTGGCGAGGACTGGCGAGGCCTGTCCCGGGAGCAAGTTTTGCAAACTTTGGTGGCTCTGGTTCTGCTCAAATTGTCAGCGGACCTTGAACTAATACGTTGAGAAGTTCAGAGAATATCATACCATGGGGCTGTTCGGCGTGGAGTCGGTCGACCACGGATGCCTCGGGGCAGCCAGATGGTCAAACGGCGTGTTCGCGCCGCTCTTCAGCGTAGGCGTCGCTGAGCGGGACTCGACCGGCGTGTCCATCCCCGAGATCGAGGGACCGATTGAAGGTGCACCAGCCATGCCTATCGAGTGACGGTTTGCCCAACCCGGAGGTCCGTACAGCTCGTCCCCAGAGACAGCGTGAGGCTGTTGGTACTGCTGTTGCTGGTTGTACGGCGGCTGGAATCCTTCCTGTTGCTGGTACGGCGAAGGTGCGTTGTTCGTAAGGGCGCGACCGAATTGCTCCTGGGATTGGGTCGGTTCGTTCTGGTACGGGCTACCATACGGGTTTTGAGAGTATTCCTGGTATTGCTCCTGGTACTGAGGTTGTTGATACTGCTGGTTTTGCGGCATCTGTTGGTTGTTGTTCTGGTACGGCGGCTGATATTGATTTTGATGAGGGTGATGATGTCCTTGAAGAACATCAATTTCCACCATTTCCCCCTCGGGGTGTTCCTGACCCTGCTGCGGTCTCCCGTGTCCCCCCATCATGGTTGCGGTGTTGACCAACCGACGGTTGGAATGAATGAATGAATAGCGTGTCTAGGGCGGAAACGTTGTGTGTGTGCCGAAGCCAAGGGGACAGCCTGAGTGCGTGTAAGAGGCTGGGTCGCAGGTAAAACAGAAACGATAGTGAGTTCCCGCACGTCTCGCTCTCCCTTCTCTTTTCTCTCCTGCCAAGTTCAGCTTAAGACTTGGACGGACGTTTTGGTTGGAAAAACGAATGTGGGTGGTGATGTGAAGGGAAGAAGTATTAGGATCGAAGGAAAAAAAAGAAGTCGACCCGCTTAGTACATGTAGGAGGAGTCGTAGCAGAAGAGCATCGACCGGTATGTCATCCAACAGGAGGAGCTTTTGCACAAGTGGCACAAAACACAGACTTTCCAAGAGCCTGGACTGACTTGACAGACAGGAATCAGAATGCCGGTCAGGTCTGGGGGAGGGAGTGTACAACAAAAGAGACGGGTTGACAGAAGGCCGGGCTTCTCTTCTCTTGTGCTTCTCGGGGGTAGGTCAACGGGAAGGGGATCAGTCTGGGGGAAAGGAGCAATTGGCAGGCAAGACATGGAACTAGGAGCTTGCTTGGGGGGGGCCCGCGGACACATCAGGGACATACATGACTTAACGGGAACCCACTCGGACTCCGCTAAGCCTCACTGCCCTGATTACGATCCGACGAGAGCCTGACGTGATTAAAATTGGGAGGTCCAGGTTGATGGAGCCCACATCATCGGCCTGTCCAGTCTGGGCGCAAGGATGGTGTATCTGTGATGGACTCGCCCCATTTCACATTTCGCCCCGGGTCAGGTCTGTGCCACATTGGATGTGAACGGCTGCCTTGCCAAGCTGGCCTGGCTTATTGCCTCCCCATGTCTATTCTCCCTCGTACTCTCTGTTGGAGTTGGCTCGGATTCTCCTCCACAGCCTTTCATAGTAAATAAGTCGTGCCAGCCGGGTGGGATAGACAGAATTGGCATTGGCAACAGATACCAAGTCAGCTGGTCTGGGGATGGAGGGAGACAGCCAAGCGCTTGCTTCGAGCAGCCATGGACCAAAGGGAGGGGAGGGGGGCGTGTGGGAGGTTTGTAGGAAGGGTGTGAGCGGCGCGCGGGCGCCGGGGATCAGGTTAGCTTGTGTTGCCTAGCAAGCCCATCAAGCCACTCGAAGCCCCGAAAGCCTACTGGCTGGGTTCGACCGCCGCGCCGTTGGTTTGTTGTTTTCTTTTCTATTTTATTTTGATTCTTGGGGTGAGTTAGTGGAGAGTCTGCCGCCTGTGGGCACGTTCTCCTCCGTCCGCTCGCATATGCTCACTAAAGGATTGGATGTTTCGGTCAGAAAAGATGGACATATCCAGGGGCCAAGAGTCTCCACTTGGAAGACATTAGGGGGAGAGAAGAAATGGTCGTAGAAAAAACTGTCATGAATGGCGACTCGAGCCAAGTTCCTTGACCTCTTCCCACCCCTTCCACGTTGCTCTGCACCAAGCAAGACAGGGGCCACAACCAGGCAATTGCCTCTCTCTTTCTCTTGACTCTCGACTCTTGAATCCTGATTACTCTTGACGCCGTGACGCCCTCCTTTGCTGTGCTTGCCGTTGTTTTCTTCTTTCTCCAACAGGGGCCGAGCCCACTGTTCGGATGACAATGTTCGTTCACCAATCAGGGTCATCCCAGGACCATCCAGAGAGTGCCAGGGACATCCCGGAGACCGCGTCCAAGGCCGTCGATGGCAGTCCGGTTCTTATCCACTTGCAGGGCCGTTATCTTCACAAATCCCTGCTTTTTTCTCGTGTTCTAGAAATGCGGGTACCATTTTATGCAAGGATGACCGAGGGCAGCCGGCACATTGACTGGCGCTAGGCCAGGGGCCGGTCCGATTTAGAAGCAGGACCTGCAATCGTCGATTTTGTGATCTGAGATGTCCGGCCTGGCTGGCGAAGTTGGCTTGAGCCTTGGGCCCTTTCGGAGGAGGGGGGAACGACGGGATGATGGCATGGAATGGATGGACCACCACATATCCGCATACTATCCGTATACAAGTTAGAACTCAGCGTTGTAGGGGTTTTATTTTCGAGGAGGCAAAAACAGCCGGTCCCAGATAGATCGCAGCCGGTGCTAACGTCCACAACGGACAAGGCGTTAACCCAATTGTCTGCCCCAGTACTACGGTCCTTTCGTTTCAATTTTTTCTATCTTGCCTATCGCGTTCCGCCCGGGTTGTTTGGGATTCAGACTGGCAGAGAACTTGTTGAAAATGAGCACGAGCAAGGAGGACGAGGTAATTACAGTCTGCTGCACTGGACGCAGAAAAGAGGACAAGCCTTTCCGGGGTGGCGTGCTGCGCCGCGGTTGAGGATAGGGGTTCTTGTTCTCTTAGACTCTTTCTGGACGTTCGTTTGCCCGACGCGCCTCAGTTCTCCAATCTTTTCTTCCCAATGTTCTCACTTGGCTTGGCCTGTTCTTGCGCTCGAATCCCAGGCCCTGATCTACGATTCCCTGGTACCGCCTACGGATAGACGAACGAGCCTCTCTGTTCTCTGACTGCGAGGTATTGTCTGACTCTGCTGTCTCCTGCTGTAGCCTGTGACTGCGTCTCTCACCTCGCACACAGCAAGCCTCGCCCAACGGTTATGAAGGAGAACTTGCTCGGATAGTCCACACACGCCCCCTTTCCCACACCCCCTTTTCCCTGTCCCCTGGATACCTGCACACGAGTCGAGGCCCGCGTCCGCGTTCCCTAACATACCCTTACCTGACCAGACCTGGCTTGAACCTTTCCTTACCTGAACCTCCCACCCACCTAATCGATTGCCTTGCCTCCCGTACCTAAACCAGAATCCGACAGTCATCCACGACACCACTTTCGCTGCTCTGCATGCGCTGCTGCGAATAGAAGTAGACGAATCGCGTCGGATTTCCGCCTGAGCCTGCCCGCAACCTCGTCTTTTGGAAGGGATCTCAACAACGAAGCACTTCGGAGAGAGTCGAAGAGGAAGAAGACACTCAACTAACGCTCGTTTCCCTTGCTCTTTTCACTTTTTCCTATTCACGATGCCTTTCCTCGGCTTCCGTTGGATTGTCAACTTCGTGTTGCTGGCCGTCCCCATCGGGGCGACTCTCGGTATCCTCATCGGAATCGATGCTGGCAGAAGTTCAAACGGACAATCGCCAATTTTCACTGAGCCCGACAACCCGGGCACAACACCAAAGAACAATGGCATCACGGCAATGGTATCATGCGACAAGGCAATGGGTCTTCACCCTCTGTCCAAGGGTCAGGAGTACACACGTAAGTCTAGTCCCTCTCTTCAGTCTTTCGCGATATCTTCATTGCCTTTCTTCCTCCCGTATACCTGCATCTCCGCTCCATGCGGCGGCACGGACCGAACACCACGATGCAGTCAAGCCTCTTCCGTTGTGGATGCTCTGCGCGCTGCCTGTCTTTCTGTCATCTGAATTATTCTGCGTTTTTCCTTGGGAACAACACGGGCTCCCGTGGTTTGTTTGTATGTTCTGGCCCGTGGGCCTCGTCATGCTTCAAGGCACGAGCCCAAGATTTGTTTTGACTTTTGCTCCCTTGAAATGCGAAACCTGTCTGGGCGGGCGCAACCTGGCTGTTCGCTGCAGTTGGTCGGCCTTGCTGTCATTGCAGATAAATCCGGCAACTTTTCTTTATCACAACAAGACAACGGCACGCTGACGATTTCTGTTTCGACGTAATAGTGAACCCGAACCAGTGGGGTTGGACCGAAGGTTCAGATGGTCTCTTGTGTATGAATGTACGTCCACTCTTAACCCCTCATCCGCCCTTCTTCACCGCGGGGCTTGGTATCGCCAAGATCAAGCTTTCGACTGCAGCTTCAATGTTTGCGCAGCTTGAGGCTGTAGTGTCGCCGAACATGGCCATCATCCTGGAGTACTGCGACTAACCCGTCGCTCCCCGCCTCAGGTTACCACATTCAACAACCAGACATATGATACCGACTTCAGCGCCCCCGAATTCTACGTCACATGGCGCTACCCCCGCGGCCCTGAGACGCAGCCTGTCCACGCTTTCCCCAACATCAAGGTCGATGGCAGCTCCCTCCCGGTCTCCATTCCCAAGCTCTCAAACATCGAGGTTGACGTTGAGTGGTCCTACGCCGTCGGCAACTATACCACTGATGGCGCGGCTGCGACGAACACCGACGAGACCGAGCTTACCGACAATGACACCAACACTAACGTCGCCATTGATATGTTCTTGGATGACGACAAGACCTCGGCGCAGGACAGTACCAAGGCAAAGTACGAAGTGATGGTCTGGTTCGGCACCTTTGGCGCCGCGACACAACCCATTGGTTACCAAAATGGCGCTGGCGCACTCACCACAGAGACGATCAACGGAACCACCTTGTAAGTTGCTGCTTCCCCAAGGTTCACGATGGAAACAAGTGGGGTTCCGGGAGTAATAACTAATACACTTTGCAGCCAACTCTTCTTCGGACAGAACAGTTTGGACCAGTACGTCTTGACCTGGAAGGCCACGGCGACGATCGAGCACTTTGTCGGCGATCTCGCTCCCCTCCTTACGAAGCTCACCACCATGACCAATGCCAATTTCCCCACGACCTCGACATACCTTGGTTACATGGGTCTCGGTTCTGAAGCGCTCTCGGCTACCAACGTCGTCACATTCCGTGTGCCGACCCTGTCGATGGAGATCAAGGCATCCTCATAGTAAAACCCAAAATGCACGAGAAACAGACCATACAATGGTAATGTGTACATTGGATATTGGCTATTGGCTATTTTTTGTTAGCGAGCATTGATATCTAAACCAACTAGAATAATGAACTTTTTGGGGAAATTGGGATAATGATCACTCTACATTTTGTATATACGCAAATATCATCGGACGGGAGGGGCTTTTAGGTGGTTTTCACTCATCAATACGCACTTTGAAATCAAGTCGACCATACCTACCATACTTAAGTTGGACCCAATATCATGTGATTCTTGGAATGCCGTTTTGTTGCTGACATTTCGCTTCGCGCTGGTCTCCCCACCTCCACTGAACAGAATTGCGCACACATTTCCCATGGCAAAGTTATGCAACGAACCGGAGCTCGCGGTGATGAACCCACTTTACATCTCCAAGCGAGCAAAGGAGCTGTCCGCCGAGGCTCTTGGTATGGCCTATTGAGGACAGGGAACCGCCTTTTCGGTGTGGATATGTGCCGACTCTCGACCCACTGATAATTCCGTGCAAAATATTCCCTCCCAAATTCGAGTTCGTCGAAGGATTCTGAGGCGGCCTGAGGCCAGCTATAAGGGGGTGAAAATTGCTTAGGCAAAAACTGGGCAGACGCAGGTACAGAAC